>NC_081254.1:3490000-3607500 GCF_030490865.1 Poecile atricapillus
AACAAATCCCATAAGAGAAAACCCAAACGCTCAGGTCTCACGCGGTGCTGCTGAATTCCAGGCTGCCTGTGCTGTGCTGCTGAATTCCAGGCTGCCTGTGCTGTGCTGCTGAATTCCAGGCTGCCTTTGCTGTGCTGCTGAATTCCAGGCTGCCTGTGCTGTGCTGCTGAATTCCAGGCTGCCTGTGCTGTGCTGCTGAATTCCAGGCTGCCTTTGCTGTGCCTGGAGCAGCAACGGGGTCCCCGGCTGTGGGCAGCCTCGGCAGGAGAGCCGCGGCTCCGGGGAGCCGTGAGCCTGGGGGGAGCTGAGTGCCCAAATCCTGGGAGCTGAGTGCCATGGGGAGCCGTGTGCCTAAACCCTGGGGAGAGCTGTGTGCCCAAACCCCGGGGAGCTGAGTGCCCAAACCCTGGGGGAGCTGTGTGCCCAAACCCTGAGAGCTGAGTGCCCAAACCCTGAGAGCTGAGTGCCCAAACCCTGGGGAGCTGAGTGCCCAAACCCTGGGAGCTGAGTGCCCAAACCCTGGGGGAGCTGAGTGCCCAGGGGAGCCGTGTGCCTGAGCCCCCGGCACCGCGGGCAGCTCCGCCTGGGACACGCGTCTGGAAGGACGCTGCTGCTGCTGCTGTCAAGAACGGGGCCTGGACTCTTGTGAGATGGTGAAAACAAGAAGCCAAACCCTTTATTTGATGATGAAAGAAATACACCAACAGAACCGGGAGCCAGGCTAGCCTGAACTCCACAGTGGCAACCCAAGGAGGACAAGCCCCAGTCTCGTTCTGCAGTCTCTTTTTTAAGTCTTCTCCACCCACCATGTTTCAATCTGCTCTCCCTTTGGTCCATATCCAGGGGCTCTCATTGGCCTTCACCATCGTGCATCCTGGAGCAATCATTCCCTCAGGGTGTTGAATGATGGGTCCTTCTCCCCACCAATAATTGTCCTTGATGTGAATGTCATCCTCTGGGAGCCTGTCTTCCGGAATGTTCTTTGCTTTACTTGAATCCTTCGCCACCCAACATCAACTTCAAACCATTTCCATCCCTCCTCTAGGATCCCCAACCTCCCAGTCATAAATGAACAACCATTCAACTCCCAACTCCACACCATTAATTAACTTAACTCATTAAAATATTTATCCTAGAACACTCATAACACTGCTCCTGCTGAATGCATAGCAGTGCTGCCTAAAACCTGTCAGAGAGCTTGAACCCTTCTGGCTCTTGGGCTGAGGTGTTTGTACCCCACATGTTTAATGGCAATAATTCCCTCCTGCTACAGATCAAATCCAGCAGTACAGATAAATCCAAAAGGCAGCTTCAAACAATGGAGTCCAGCTAGATGTGGGGATCGGTGGCGTTCATGCTTTATTTACCTTAAAAGATTTTTGAAGCTAAGTCCTGTGCAGCTGTTTGAAAATGTATGGAATTCATTTCTAAAGCAATCCACGTGGATGATAGACATGGCCATGATTCCAGCTGTGTCGGTGCCAGGAAAGCCTTTGGTTTTGTCCTGTGAGCACTCTTCAATAGCAAGTCTCACATTTAGCCTTTTGGCTAAATTTGCTGAAAGCAAATGATTCCCTTCTTGGTGTGCAGCTGAGGGCGATGCAGTGCCATGGGGAGCTGTGTGCCTGTGCTTGTCCCTGTCCCTGTCCCTGTGCCTGTGCCTGTCCCTGTCCCTGTCCCTGTCCCTGTGCCTGTGCCTGTGCCTGTCCCTGTCCCTGTCCCTGTGCCTGTCCCTGTCCCTGTGCCTGTGCCTGTCCCTGTCCCTGTCCCTGTGCCTGTGCCTGTGCCTGTGCCTGTCCCTGTCCCTGTCCCTGTGCCTGTCCCTGTCCCTGTGCCTGTGCCTGTCCCTGTCCCTGTCCCTGTGCCCTGTGCCCTGTCCCTGTCCCTGTCCCTGTCCCTGTCCCTGTGCCTGTGCCTGTGCCTGTGGCTGTCCCTGTCCCTGTCCCTGTGCCCTGTGCCCTGTCCCTGTCCCTGTGCCTGTCCCTGTCCCTGTCCCTGCTGGTTTATCTTTGTCTTTGTGGCTGTCCCTGCTGCCCGGGGCCGTGCTGTGGGCACAGCAGGGCACAGCTGAAGGACAGGCTCTGATGGCAGCCCAGTGCCACCAGCTGCACCTCGGCTGCCGAGCCCAGCACGAGAACGCTGTCGCTGCCATTGCCTCTTGTACACAGATGGCCTTTTAAAATGTGCTTAAACTCCTGATAGATTTCCAACCATTTCCAATTGACAGCCTCCTTACAAATACCCGTTTCGGGGAACGGGAGCCAGCATTTCCATAATGGTGTTTGGTTGTTTGCACAGCCATAACGTTGGGGTATAATGAGGAGAATTGGCTGTGCTCAGGCACCAGCGTTAATTGGAAGTAAATGCCAAAAGATGTTTTTGTAATGAATGCATCGGTATTTAAGTAGTTTCCCATCACTTTAATATCAAAAATGTGCTGGGATCTGCCAGCTCACTTGGTAATCTTGGCTGATTCCAGGGAAGTTGCACACAGTCAGTGCCCCTCAGCAGCGCTTTACTCGCACACTCCCCGGGAGCTGGCCATTGCTCGCTGCCTTTCACAGCCCTGGCAGCAAGTGCCAAAGGGACTGCAGCTCTTGTCTAGGCAAAGTGCCGTCCTGTGATTCCAGGGGACACTCCAGGACACCACTCATGATGCTGAATAAGGACCTGGAACGTTTTAGTGGCCCTGACTTGGCTCAGTAGAACGTGCCTGCCTTTGGGGCTGCGGTGCAGAGCGGGATGTGGCATTTACACAGCTGAAGTGGAGGTGGATGCTGCTGCCCGGGGATTTCAGGGCTTGCTTTGCACTGCCCTGGATCCTCACTGTGCCACGGCACAGCAGGAGCAAAGTGAAGCACAGCAGGGCTCTGAGAGCCACTTCATCTGCACAGCCCAGCTCGGAGCAGCTCTGAATTAAACCCAGCCTAGTTACAGAGCAGGGCTGCTGTGATACCCATCCTGTCTCATGGCCACTCACGGGCACTTCCACCCAGCAGTGCCTCCTTTTCCATTCTACTGGTGGCATGACAAAGCAGGGAAGTGCTGCCAGAGTTATACTCCAGCTCTCTCATCTGTCTAGAAACCGGCTCACCCTGGCTGTGGCAGTGTTTTAGGCAGTATTTCCATCTTGTCCTGCTGTCCACTCCTGATTCCTTGGCTGGCTACCAGATGATGCTGATTTTGCTCCTGCAAAGGTTTTTTGCTTTCTCTTGAGGCAGTGCCCATTTCATCTCCCTTGCTTTTTAAGTGGAAAATACTTGGTTTTTCCAGAGAGTTTGAGGATGTTTCTTTCCCGTATTTTTCTGTATTACTGTGTAATTTTCCTGTTTTTGTGAGAGAAGGTGCTGCCTCAAGAGCTCCCAGAAGCTATGGCTGCCATTTAATTTCTGTGTCATCTTTCCTGTTGTGGGAGGTTTGTAAGGGTATTTGATGTAAGGGAGGGGAAAAAAAGTGGAGGAAAACTGATCTTACTTGAGGGAGGGAGGGTTTTGCTGAGCATTCAAAGAAGTAAATTATTTTCTGTCAGGAATCTCATCAGGTCTTCATTGACATTATAGGTAGGTACACGTCACACTAAGGAAGCCTAGTCATGCTCATCTTTGAAAAAAAAGTTGCAACCCCTGGCATTATTAAGGTGCACTACAGATAATTTTTCAATAAAAATAACTGTATTTTCTCTCAAGTAGCTGATTTTTGTCTACCTTGTGTAGATGTATCGTACTTTACAGTGTTGTAATTGAAAATTAGGCTTAGTACTTGTTCCTTCCTTAAAGTATGTCCAGAGTCAGTGTTTTCAATCTATAGCTTATACATAAATCTAACTGTGGGATTATCTGAGAGAAAACCTGGAGCCTAAATGCACAAAACGTTGGAAAATGCCTTAAGGTATGGAACTGTGTTTGGATTTCCACAGAGTTCAAATGAAGTCTTGTCGCTGAGTGCTTTTACAAGAACAAAAAAGTCAAAGGATACAAAGAAACCGTGACTTGAGCTCTATAAAAGATATAAAACAACAAGAAAGGAGGACTAAATAGTTAATTTTCACAGAGGATGAAGATGTCCCAGGGAGATCTCAGCACCTACTCATAGTGTCAGGCAAGTGTATCAGGAACGAGGAGGTATTTGCTTAATTCATGGCGTTATTTGTGGTAATAAAAGTTAAAGTGGCTGTGAAGAGGTATAGTGGGATCTCAAAATAACAAGTGATTAAGGGATCAAATGATAAATGAAGCTGAGTGTTGAAGATGGGAATTTCTGTACGTTGAAGCAGCCAGTCCTGATCTGTAGGTGTAACACTGGAGTGGTTATTATTACTTCCAGGCACTTTTGGAAAACTGTGTGATGGCATCACTCTGGTTCTCAGTGCCCACATCTCAGACACAGTTCTGTCACCTCTCCCCTCTCAGAAAGATAGATGAGGAGCCCAACAAGGCTTTGCATTTTTGAAGCTGTTCCATACAAGGAATGACAAAGTAGACAAGTGTCCATCTTGGAGGAGAGAAAACTGAAGTGGTATGAAGTAGAGAGCCTGTAAAATTGTAAACAGAAAATAGTGAGAAGGGAAGGACTAGTAAATGTTTCTTGTAGTGGGGATAGTACTGGGAATTGGGTTTTAAAACAGAAACAGTCTTTTTTCCCCAGACCCATTATTAAATTGTGACTTGCTGCTCAAAAGTGTTGTGGATACCAAAAATATAGCTGGATTAAATACAGTATTACAAAGGCAGGTTGAGGAAAGGAAATCCTTTAAGAGATCTCACATCTGGCTCAGGTAGGTTGAAGGGTTTGCTGAAGGAAAGATGAAACGGTCTTTAGTGCTTTTATATTCTTCTCCTAAGCCATCATTGTCAGAAATCGTGTGCTGAGCTGCAGGACCTTTGGGCTGACCAAGACAGCAGAGTTACATTGTCAGTGACACAGGACAGCAGTGGCTGAAAAAAACCAAACTCTCCTCCTGTGAGAGATGAAAATCAGAATGATATTTGTGCTGTAGCCTTTTCCATCACTGGAGTGTTTGGCTGGCGAGAGCAGCAGCGCTGGTCCGAACTGCCTGGCTCGTTTGAGCCGTCTCTTTCTCATTTGTAGGTGCAGGATTATTTCACTGCCTTTCCCTGAAGCCCCCTGGCCTGTGAGCTCAGTTACAGTCCAGGCTGCTCTGGTGACCTGCAGGGCTCTCTGTCCAGAGCTCCCTTCTGTGCTGAACCTGCTGAGCTCTGGGAAGCTGCATGGCAGGGCCTTGGCAGCTGCTGTCCTCACTGCAGCTCCTCTGCCTCTGCAGCAGCCGTGCTGCCCTAGCAGAGACCCTCTGCCAGGGATGCAAATGCAAAACTGCTGCTTCTGCATGGAGCCCCTGTGAGCTGTGTGGCAGTGCTGCCATGAGCTTGGTGCCACGGGTGTGCCCTTCCCTTTCCCGAGCGCTCCTGCAGGCTGCGGTGCCGGGACGCTCAGGACGGAGCTGTGCATTGCCCTGGGAGTAGTGAGTGTGCAGAGGGATGTGTTTCCATGGCCCTGCTGGTGAGCACATGGGCTGCTGCTCCAGTCAGCTGGGCCTGCATTCCTGGCTGTGAATCCATCACCTTGGAGCTGCAGCTCACAGAGACACTGTTCCCTTGGCCAGGTGCTGCAGGCAAGTGAGGCTGCTGAGGCAGGAGTGGCTTTGTGTTTGTACAGATCTTCCTGTTGGGACATCTGATAGCCTCAAAGAGTCCAGCTGGAGTCCAGAACTCATCCTAATCATCTTGCAGGTGTCCTACACAGATGGAGATGTCATGGAAGTGCTTTTGAAGCACTCCTCCCTGTTTAAATACCGTCATTTCTGTCTTCTCAATGTTGTGCTGCTGTAGCTGGGCTCTTGCCAGCACCGCCAGCCAGAGGAGTCTTGGAAAAGCCAGGAGAGAGCAAAGACCTAAGGTTTGAGCAAATGTTCCCTGTTTGTCTGGAAGTCTGCTATCTGCCCCTCCCACCCAAAGAGGAAACAAATATTCCAATTTTGCAGCAGAACTTCTAAAGGACAGATGATTAATCTATTGGCCACGTATTGCTGCTTATCAGACCGGAACTATTAGACACTGATCTGTCTTGGAAGGACTGTGAAGAATCCTGTTACACTGTGTACAAAAATACCTTCACTCAGATAAAACAGGAGCTTAGTTCATAGGCAAGGGGCCTTGTTTGGGAATTTTTCCAAATCTATTTTCAGCTCAAAAAATACCATCCAGTCTGTGGAATTTTTTGTTTAGGGTCAGGTATTTCTTCAGGAGTTTGCAGGAGACAAAGGCTTTGTCATGGAATTAAAGGGTAATACTGGATTTGGATGTGGATGGTCTTTCCCTGTGCTCTTAAGGATAGAGAGCTAGCTGGCATGAGAGCATCCTCAAAAAGAGAAGCTGAGGCCTGAATTCTGTCATCTTAATTAGTCAGAAAGATGTCCTTAGTCCTCGTCTCCCACGTCCCAGCTGCCCCAGGTACTGCTTGCTCTTTGCTGCAGTGGCCTTGGCACAGACACTGAGATGGGTGATGCAGTTGTGTGTCCAAGAGAGGGCAATTCCCAATTCCCCTGTTCCCACAGAAGTGCCAGTGCACTGTAGGGCTGCACTAGCAGCCTGTCCTGCTCTGGGATGAAATTGCACCGGGAGGGCATCACACAACTGCAAAATGGAGACATGGAGATGCTGGGCTTGAGCTGCTGCCACCTTCACCCTGGGAACTGCTCAGCCCTTCGCCCTTCTGAGGGTACTGCATTTATATGCACACCTTCATCTTCGTGACTTCTGGAGGGAGGCTCCCCGGTGAGCTATTCACCCTTTACAGGACAGGACAAATCCTCCAGGAATTGTAAGTTGCAGTTCTACTGAATTCCAATAGAGAAATGCAATCATCAGCCTGTGTTTAACATTCTGGTTCTATCTTGTGTTGAGCATGGCTGTTACAATATCCTTTCCTCATGCTCTCACACACAGCAGGAGTGTTTTACAGTCCATTTCACGGCAGCATCCTGGAGAAAGCTGACCTCCTGACCGTGTTCCACTGCACTGCTCATGCACTGATGGCATGAGCAGCACGCTGCACACACACAACGCATCCTTTAGGGAAGAGATGTGCCCTGGCAGCTTCAGCTGGGAGCTGCACAATGACAGGACCGTTTCAGCAATGTCTATTTTATCCAGGCCCAGAAGGAATTGCAGCCAGAAGAGCGTGCTGGGGAGTGCAAGCAGGACAAGCCTGGGACAGCCCCAGCCTGGTGTCAGCTGCAGAGGAACTGTGCACACACAGCACTGCCAGCATTGCTGGACACAGCTGCAGTAGGTCATTTGACAAGAAACGTGTTCTTGTCACTCATCAGTCACTAAATTCCTCTAATATCAATGTCAGGAACTCGTAATTACACACAGATGAAGGAAGGGTTTCAGGGAAGTGGGCTCACGGACTTGCAGCTCGCAGGAACACAATGACTTTGTCCGGCAAGTTTCTCTTCCTGGGGCCATGAGAGGAAAGGTACAGTCGGATTTTGGTTCACACATACAGATAGTGATGAACACAAACATGGACGCTGCCTTGTGGCTACAACAGGATCTGCTTTTTCTGTGCTTGATGCTCTAAATGTGTTTAGAAAGGTCTTTATCTTTTCTCAGTCTTGGGAAAAAGTAAATTAGTAAGTTTTCTATTCCTCTCAGCCTTTTTCCTTTCCCCCTCATTTCTGTTTTGTAATTTTTACTGCTATATATTTTGGTTTCCTGCCCAGACAGAAAAATGAGAGTTTCCGTCTAGACAGGAGATCTTTACTCTTCCAGAAGACAGGTTTTTAAAGCAGAGGTTGGAACAACATATATCAATGTTATTTGCTCTACACACCCAGTCTAGGTAGAACCAAAACTCTGTTCCTTAGCTGTCACTTAGGACCAGAGTAAAATCTGGTCCCTCCCTGGGAGAGCTCACAGTCTGATTTAACCTTGTACAGAGCAGAGCTGGAAAATGCTGCTGCCACCGTGCACACACTTGTGTGCAAAGGCTCCTGATTCCAGTTCTCCCCAGTGGAGCTGGGAGCTGCTGCCTGGATGTGTGGGAACCTTGGGGAGACAGGGAATGCCAATCTGACCGCCCCTAACCCATCTGATCTCCTGGTTCACTCCTGCAGTGCTTCCAGCACAGCCACTGCAAGGGGACATTTGGGGCTGGTTTATAGAGAGGCCTTTTGGAGCAGCTGCTGTGTATGGATTGTTTTGTTTCAAGGAAGCCAGGTGAGATGAGTGGATACAGCCAGAGGAGTCTCTCTGTTGAATTTTTAGTGCTGAATTTTTTGTTTACTTGAAAACGAACAAACTGCTCTTAATTATTTTTTCTTTAATGAGCAAAGTGGCTTAGATGTGCAGTGTATCAAAGCAGCTGTTGTGAAGGCTCTGATGCACAAGAAGGCAGGATTGCAAACAAAGCTGTTGGCTTTCAATAGTGTGGGAATTACTGGAAAGATAAGGGGAAAGAAGGAGAAGCATGCTGGGAAACACTGACTTGCAGTATCACTGTCACAAACAAAAGCTTTATTTCCAGAGGAAAAATGCTGGGCAGCTAGAGGAACTGAACATCTGAAGGCTTTTCTTAAAGGAAAGCTGAGTTCTAGGAGAAGGAAAGAGCTGCAGAGTTAGGGGAAAAGCCAGTTTTGTTGGCAGGCAGTGGATGGTTACACCGTGGGCTGCTGTGCATCCTGTGCACATCACTGGCATTTCAGCAGGTGGAAATCCATCCAGATACAATGTCCTCATGTTACTGCCACAGGTCAGTTTTGTTGGAGGTTTGAAGGCTTTTACTGTCCTTGATGGGAGCAGCAGCTGCAGAGGGGCTGACAGCCTGGAGCAGGACTAGTGGTGCTTTGGAGGTGCAGAGGGATGTGGAGCTCACAGGACACAAGCTCAGAGCTGAGAACCTGCTGCTGTGGCTGCATCAGAGCACACACTGAGGCTCCCCTCAGCTCAGGAGTTCCTCGGGCCACAAGCAGCAGAGATGGCTGCACTTTGCTGATGGTTGTTACAAGTGAATATTATATTATTGGTTTTTTGCAAATATTATAATGAATGTTATATGGATAAGGTTAGAAAAGTTCGTTGTACTAATACAGTTTCTTTTATTTCCGTTATTGATGAAACTTAGAAATACTGGTAATAATGCACATATATGTTAAGCTATAACATGATATTAAAGCACAAACTACTTTTTGTTTATATAACCCAGAGACTGAAAAGATAGTCAGAGACTAACTGCATTCTTAAAATTATCTTGTCCAGATGAAGACAGCAGTCCTCCAAGCCCCCCAAGAGAAGGATTTATTGCATCCGAATCAGAGGATATAAAACCCAGTGACACCAAGAGGATTGATCTACTGGGAAGGGAGCAAGGTAAAAACTAAACAAAGGAACATCAAAAACTTAAGAAGGATATATGAATATGTATGAGAATTTATGGATATGCAGTAGGGTTCTGTTTTTAAGGGACAATCCTTTGTCAGTAAGGTGTGCTCTCTTGGCTGAATGCAGAGACACCTGGCCACATCTGTATATTTTACTTTTATCCCCTAATTGTTTTTCTATTAAACTTTTAAATTCTATATAAAAAATTATGAACCTCATTTTTCACATGGTTCTTTGAGGGATTCAGGTATCTACTGATAAACTAGAGAAGACTTCAGCTTTTATTCTTTTTATGTAGGTGTGCACTGAAGGCAGGCACAGGGGTTAACATGCTCAGGGCAAACCATCAGCTGCAGTAGATGTAATGGAGATGAGCAGAGTGGCACTGCTTCCAAGGAGATGCTGCAGATTTACATGAGGGTCTGCAACTCAGCCTTTTCTCTCCATTATTTTTGCCAAATAAATAGTATGTAGTTAGACAACAGGCTTGGAAAGATAAGTCAGGAAAACACACCAGGATATTAATGCCCTTGTAAGAATGATTTGTGTTTTGCTTCTCAGAGAGATTTGGGAGGAAAAATGCAGCAAATGAAAAAAAATGAAGTTATTACTGTATTATTAAAAAACCAGCAGGCTCCACAAAACCTGGAGCTGGATTGCTACCAAAAATCAGAGATATTGTGGATCTTGAGCTGAAACTCTGAAAATTATTGCACAAACATAAGTATAAATCTTGAGGCCAGTATTGGGTGACAGTTTAGTCAATGACAGGTGAAAAATCAAAGTGAAAGCACTGTGAATATCTCAGTAAGGCAAAATAATATACATTTATCTAGCACTTAACATTTCCAGATTGTATGGCCATTAAATCATGCAGCAAGCTGCACTGATCTCAGATGCAGGGAAAGAAAGGCCGTGCCGTATTTCTAGAGCCTCTGTAGCTATTGAACAAGCTGATGTTAGACTGGAGGGCCATGACTTAGAATTACAGGTAATTTCAAAAAGTAGTAAGAGAATGAGTGCTTTCTATCTGGGTTTAATAAAAACTAACGTGCTTAGAAGTGAAGCCCTTGGAAAACAAAGTAATTGGTGTTGGAGACTGCAGTGGAGTTGACTGGAGTGTTTTAAGAGAATAAACTGGCAAACAACAGATTATGTCTTTCTGAAGAAAAATTTTAAAAATGCTATTGAAAAGTGCTTTAAAGACATTTAAGGAGCTGCACTGGTGAAGAGCATCCAGTATCCAGCGATCCCCAGTGTGTGTTTGCCTTCCAGCCCCTTCCTGCCAGGGCCAGCCCAGGGCCTTGGCTCCTCCTGAGCATTCCTGGAGAGCAGTGAAAGCTGCTCAGAAAGGCCATGGGGAACAGCCTGGGTTGTGCCTCAAGTCAAGTACACGCTTGGTTGGGGGAGAAAAGAAAACTGAACCCAACGTTGATAACCTGTCCAAGTAGAGAGGTGACTGATCTCCCCGGGGCTGATTGTTATGAAGTTACATCCATGCCTAGAGGGTTTCCTGAATACATTCACAAACTTCACTCACTCTCAAGCTGTGGGAATAAATCAGGGTAAGATCACAGAAATTGGTGTCTCTTGGTTCCAAGTGACCTCCTGACAGGAGTAGGGCCCGAGTTCTCAGGAAAGGGACCATGTTCAGGGGCTGGGCTCTGGGGGGATTTCTGCACTTCCAGGCTCACACACATTTATTCTTGTAGTTGCCATATGTGAGGGCTTTTCATAATTGCCATCTGTGGAATGAAAGGCAGTCCAGGCTGAAGTGTGCACTGTTGCAAATATTAGAAAATATGGCTATTATAAAAAGTTGTAAGAACTTTATGCAAATGTTCCATCTCCAGTGGAAGGGCCAGATTCTAATATCATGCATGATGCACCGTAACAGATTTTTCCTAGGTATGCTGGGATGCCCACACTGTGCCTGAGATTAGAATGTGTTCCAAAAATGGATTATTGGGATGTGAAACAGCCAGTGATGAGGAAAATCAGATTTTACTGAGCTTTCTTTTTTCTTCACCCTTACTATGTGAGAATTGGCTTTCAGCATAGTTCTTGGTCTTTGTAATTCATTAGGAAAATTGGCAATAAAATAATGACAAAATGTGAAAACTAGTTTTCCCCCTTAAGAAATTCACATCCTCAAATTAGGACAGAGAAGTGATCTCTTTACACGCAGTTGCTCAGAGCAACTGGCAAATTTGGGCTCCAGGAAGCATCCTCTGAAGCAGAGTGGTGCCTGCATTCCCAGGGGATTGCCCTGAGGTGCTGTCAGCAGGCACCGGTGGCAGTAAGGTTCTGCTGGTGTGCAGGTTAATTTACTCTGCAAATCCTATTATCAGCTTATCTTCATTTGTTTAAATCCCCACATCTGGGATCTTTATTTTCCCCCCATATCCAGATACTGTCTTTCTTCTCTCGTCTCTTTGGGGAGGAAGTAAATGAGATTTGGATCCAGGCCATAATTATTCTGGGAAAATCACCCTGCGGCATTGATTTATATGCAAAATGTTGTCCTGCAGCAGCTTGACAGCTACAGGAGGCTGGGAAGGCAAAGGCAGCCTTCCTCCAGGGTTTCTCTCCTTTTTAAACACTACCTTGATGCTCCTTGTGTCATCTTCAGCGCTCAGTGACCCAGGTTTAGGAACAGAAGTGTGGCTGTTGTGCACTCACCTCCAGGGAAGGCCAGCGCTGGCCAGCTGAGAAGCTCCCCTCGGACTGGGAATACTGGATTTCCTAACTGGAGGGGAGCAGCTCTGGCAACACTCCAGTTCGAGCCCCTCATGACTCAAACTCCTTCAGTCCTGAGTGGCAGCTGCAGCAGCTGTCCCTGGGTTTGGGATAAGGGAGTTTTCTTGGAATGCTCCTCACGGTGCACAGGGGTGGCTGATGCTCTGAGTGCAGTGTTCCCAATGATTCCCATGGAAATCACTCTAGCAGCTGGGTCTGAAAACCAGGTCCCTGCTCTGAGCCTCCCTGCAAGGGAGGGAGCAAACCCTCCGAGGTGTTTTGTGGGATCATTATTGCCCAGCAGCGTTGCTGTGTCCAAGCCGAACAATTTTTCCTTCAGGATTCTTCCCAAGCGAGGGCTACCTGTGCACACCAACTGCAATGGCAGATCCAGAGCTTTGGTTTTTGGCTAAAACCAAAAGTGGTCCCTGCAAATCTAAATCTAAGAAATGGGAATGTTTCTCAGTTGTCCCTAAGAGCAACACCTCTGAGCTAGTGATGCTCTCAGACCACCTGAGAGATGCTATCAATCTTTAGAACTTGCAGGTGAAGTAACCAGATGTTAATGGCAAAATGTTTCTGTCTTTGGGAAAATGTGATAAATCTGCCACTGTGAAGGGGCAGAGAACTTTAGCAGGAAATACTCGTTAAGACTGACTATGAATATTCAGTATACCTGAGAGCCCACATAATTACTATATTTTAAATATTTGCTTTTTGAATGTTGTTTTAGCTAGTCATCTATCTTCAGATATTCTCAAAACATCATTCATCATACATCTGTCTAAGTGCTAGCCAGATGCTTTTGAACAAGTTGCTTTTTTTAGGTGTATATATTAAAGTACTCTTTTTCACAGAAAGTTTTGAGTATAAAAATTTCATATCTGCTCATCTTTACAGAACAGCATAAATTTCAAAATACCTGTTTGTTTAAAACTATAGTAGTTTACATCAGAAATACCATGAAAATTAGCTGAATAAATAACTGCAGCTGTAAAATTTTAAGGTGCAGCATCATCAAACAATTTAAATTATACAGGCTACAGCATCAAATGAAACTCGAGTGCTCTGCATCACCGTGGTGCTCCTGCTGAGGCAGGATTGCAATGAGGATATTGTTTGTATGATGTTTTGAACAGAAAGTGCACTTTGGATATGAGGATCCCCATATATTCTTAGCTTTTTTCCTGAGTTCTCTCATTCTTAGGTTCTCTGCAGCCGTATCATGAAAGAAAATAAGAACAGGGTATTGGGAGATATGGTGTGGGTAATTATGATCCCCTGCTTCATCAGGATGACATCGTGGGGTTGTTTTATGAGCTCAATCTACACAGCTGTAAATAAAAGTAAATTTCATGTTCCACCATGTCTCTAGCAAAGGTGTCCCAGGAATGTAAGGATTGAGGAGCCAAAACCATCCCCAGTGCTGCAGCCCTAAATGTGAGGATCAGGCCTCTGCATATTCTCACTCACGGAGTGCTTTGGGTTGGAAGGGACTGTAAAGACTGAGATCTGCATCACATCCACTGCTGAGTGCAATTATTTCTGTGGGCAGGTCAGGTAAGTGTCTCTGATCAGACTCTCCTTTGTGGTAAATCCATGAAGCTTTGTGTGCTTCACTGCACCTGTGTCAGCAGAGGAGTTTATCCAGATTGTTTCTCTGCAGCGTGTCACTCTGCTGAATGGACTCACAATCACCTCTCCAATGTTACACGTTCACAAGATACTTTGGACTTGAGAAATGAAACCCAGGCTGATGAGAATGATTCTTTGACTGCCACACTACTGCTTTTAAGAGTAATACCAACTTAATATTGAGGAGGTATATGTCAAAACCCTAAAATGATCAAAGTGTTGTTGCCAGTAAGCACAGAGGTGTGTTCAACCACTGTTGAAGAGAAACACAAGATTGGCTACATTTATACTTGTTCCTTCCACAGCTCTGTCAGGGATATAATTTCAAAAACTTTCCATGTGTAGATGCTCAGCTGTGGGGTTTTGTTCTCTTTCTCTAGGCATGCATAGATTTTAGCCTGCTTCCCTTAAAAGAAAAAGGTTAGTCACAGTGAAATATTCCTTTAGGTCCAGTCACCTGTAAGAAAATCTGTACTTAATAGCTCTTTTTCAGCACAATGAGAATCTTCACTTTCTTCAGTACTTTTGTTGATTGAAAATTGTTATTCTAAATTACTGTTCTGTCAGCTGGGGGAAGGGTGGTCAGTAAAAGAGAGGTGTTACATCGGTGCTGCACGAGCAGGGTCAGCTGTACAACCACGAGTGTTTGAACTGACACTGTTTGCTTGGTACAAGGCTCTTCTGGGGCGAGGGAAATTCATTGCATTGCTTTGCTGAAAGTTACTGCTTTAGGAAGTGGAGCTTGGGGTATGGTGGAGCCAGGAGCTTGCTTTATTCTTTGTTGATAGTATCAGGTTTTCAGAAAGCCACATCCAAGCGTGAAGAATGCTGTGTGATCGGTGTATTACCTCGTGTCTTGGACACTGTCAGTGGCATTGGGAGCACAGTGCTAGGACTCCTTCTCCACAACATTCCCCCGTGACAGGCACATAAATCCGTGCCATGGGAAAGTGGAAACCTGCAGAAAGTGTCAGACTGCATTTATTTTGTTTCTTCTGTGCAGTTCATGTGAGTGAGTGGAAGGAGCGAGTGCCTCAGCATCCCCTTCCAGCTGTGGCTTGCTGCCTGCCACAGGTCTCCCCAGAACGGAGGAGCAGTTCAGCAGAAGCTGCTAAAAGCACTGGTTAGCACTGGAATTAATGGCTAGGGACACGAGAGGAATGCTCTCCTCCCAGGCCTTGCAGATCCAGTATTTCAGTTCCTGTCACTCTTAGGGCATGCATTACCCCCTTGGCTATTACCGAGAGCTGTCATGTTCGTTTATTCTGCAGCTGCATGGAACTGCAGGGGAATGAATTGGCTGCTCAGACTCACCCCTGTCTGCTGCAGCTGCTTCTGCTGCTGGAGGAAATGAGGGCTCAGGGATTGCCTGGCAGAGCTGTGAGCTGGAGAAGGGCTTTTGGAAGCAGCCAAGTTTGCCTTTCAGGGAGAGCAGGATTTGTAATGGGAGGAGAGCCTGAGTGGAAGATCAGGGATAGAAATAGTTTGATATTATTCAGGCAGCTAGCTGGTTCTCAACAGCTCTTGAACAAAGTCTCCATGGAAGGAAGGCACTTCAGGATCTGGTAGCAGGAGGGCTGCACACCTTGGGATGTGAGCAACACCTTGCAAGAGGTGCAACTCCCAGAATAATGCAATACCTGTATATGAGTGTAATTCTTGGAGGAGGAGCAAGTTATAATTTTTAAGATGGTAGACAGTTCACTGACAAATTCAGGTAGGGAAAAATAACAGTCTGCAGGAGTTAAAAAGAAATGAGAATGTATTCTGCATAAGTCTTGGCTAAAGGGAGTCCACTGTAGGAAGAGAACACTGAAGTGGTCGTGTTACTGAAGTGTGTCACTGATACTTTCATGTCTTGTTTTAACTCTTCTCCACATCCCTGTGATTTGCACTGAGGGCACTTGTGGTGCTGAGAGCAAGACCCAGCCAGGGAGGGCTGGAGGAGAGAGGCAGGGCAGGGCAGGGCAGGGCAGGGCAGGGCAGGGCAGGGCTGGGCAGTCACTGGGCAGGGCAGGGCTGGGCAGGGCAGAGCAGGGCTGGGCAGTCACTGGGCAGGGCAGGGCAGGGCTGGGCAGTCACTGGGCAGGGCTGGGCAGAGCAGCAGGCAGGGCTGGGCAGGGCTGGGCTGGGCAGAGCAGCAGGCAGGGCTGGGCAGGGCAGGACAGCAGCTGCCCTTGGCAAGTAGTGGCCCAGCTGAGATAAGTGACACTGAATGCCTCATTCAGGGAGCCTGGCCCATCCTAATAATGTCTGTTAGCCAAGTGCTGCCTTCCTCCCAAATTGCTGTACTTGCTGTTTCAGGGGAGCTGAGGCTGGTTAACCCTTCCCATCCCTGTCTCAGGTACACAGTGAGCGCAGCGCCGGCTGCCCAAGCACGGCCCTTCTGCTTTAGGAGGCACCTCGGTTCTTCTTTTGGGGCCTCTGGCAGGAACATCACAGCTCTCCCTCCTGGCTCTGAAGGGCTGGGTCAGAGCTTTGCTGGCAGTGTCACAGGATTATCTTTACAAGCTGGGGACGGGGGAGTTTTGTTCTCTTACATAAACAGGGGTTTTTGATGCAAACAAAGTGTCTGGATGTTTTATGGAGGCGTGCTGCTGCCACTGAACATAGGTAGCCTTGATGAACATTTGAAAATACTTGAGAACTGGTAAGTTAAATATTGCAGTGCTAGGGGCTTCTCACAGTTAAAACTTAAGACCAAAGCTAGGAGTTGCAGAGCCTAATGCTGCTAAAATGTAAATGCTTCACTCTGAACTGAAATTCTGCTGCTTCAGTAACTAAGAAGAGGTATTTCATAGACTAAAAATACTGTGTTGAACATCAGGAAGTCAACTTATATCAGCTTAATAGTAAACTAATGTTCATTCATATACATCATTATCTGATACCATAAGCTATGCAGCTGTTCATGAAATCTGCATCCATTCTATAGTTTGTGACATAACTTGACAGATACTTTAACCAGAATCCCCACCATGTCTAATCTTGTAGTTATCAATTCAGCCTTTTTCACATGTGCTTTTTAATAAATGTAAATCTTCTCTGTGTGTATTCCAGCAGTGTGCCTGTATGTCCTATCCGTTACCCACATGGAATTCTCCTTCGAGATCCTTGGGCACGTCAGGAGCAATGAAAAGGCACTCGGCACTTGGACATGTCATGGGCAACTTTAATCTTTTATGATGGAAAAATAGCTGAGCCTATAGAATAAAAATAGTGCAAAAATTGTTCCTTGCTCTGGAAAACTGTCCAGATTCCATGGGCTGGAAGTAATAGAGCTCTAGAGAGACTGTGTTCAACCAGGTCACTGGGGGCATTGTGGCTCTTCGTGACAAGAACATGACCACAGCCCTGCAATTAGTAGCGATCCTCCTTGGTTTCCTGTGTGCCTTAGATTTTTCCAACTCACATGTGCACTGTTTCTGTAAAATTAATGTGTCCTGGTAGATTATTAAATGCAGTTTCCTGGGAATGGAATTAATTACTCTTGGCTAAGAGCTAGAGAGAAACCAGCCAATGAAGGTGGTTGCAGAATTTTCTAAAAAAGCATTAGACATTATTTGAGTCTGCACAGTTGGTTCCATACCGGAACAGTCTCTTTGATTGCTTAAATGAAGATTAGATCTGGTCAGGTATGACCTATGAGAATATGTGAATATGAGATAACTGCTTTTCCTTAGGATGCCAAATCCAGCAGCTTTGGAAAATCATGCTGCTATTTGCCTGGAGATTGATTACTGTGAAAGTTATTCTTAGGGGTTATTTGGAATTCTTGCTTACTTTCATGGCTGAAAACAGCCTCCTGTTTTCATGTCTCCAACAGCTCTAGGAAAAAAGGAAAGCAACATTCCTGTGGAGAAATTGTTTCCCTCCACATCATGAATTAACATCAGCACTTAGAAATTAGTTCAGAGTTCATGAGTAGCTGAAGCTCCTCGCTTTTCAAAAGCTTTGTTTCTCTTTGCTTTTGGCTCCATTTGGAGTAGAAGAGTGGAATGGAAATGTCATTTTTAGGGATTATACTTGTTCTCCCTGATCTGTCTTAATTGTGTGGGAATTGAGACAGATTTTCTTCTTTCTGTTCTTTGACTGGGATCAGCAGCAATATAACTGATAAAAAAATGGCATTGGCTCTGGCTCTGGCAAAAGGACAGTTCTTATGAGGAGAAATAGCCGTTCATTCAGGGATGAGACAGTACCAGCTGCAGCGATGTATTTTCCTACACAGATGAACTGTGAAGGTTTGTTAAGCAAAGAATATTGAGTGTGCAAGAAACTAAAAGTTACCAAATCCAGCGTAGCTGAGCGGGAACCGAACGGGACCTGGGAAAGTGCTGTCCTCATACAAGTGAGAGCTTCTCAGGAACAAACCTTTGTCACTGCTGTAGATGTTTTATTGCATTTCTTCATCTCCAGGTATTTCTCATACGCTCTGAGGTGGCGTGAGGCTGTGCACGGCTGGCAGCTCCCAGGGCTGCCATGGGCTGGAGGGAGCCGCGTGCCGTGGAGACACCTGCCAGGGAGGGAACAGGCCAGTGGGTATGGACAGCCCAAAATAAAAACCTCCTGTAGCCTTTGAGGGGGTACTGCCAGCACAGGCCATTGCTCTGGACATGGATTACAGAGATCTGTGTTCAGTCTCCTCTGGTAGCCATTGTAAATCACTGCTGTAACTTTAATTTCTGTCTAGGCAGCTGGTTTGTTGAGTTCTATTGAATGGCACTAGTTTGTTCACTTAATTCTGAATTCCAAAAAAGTCACGTTTAAATTTAACATGTCTCGGGTTCAGTCGATCTGAGAAATAAAATACCTGAGAGGGTGTAAGAAAACCTAGCTGACATTTTACTGGAAGTGTGCCAGGGACAGTATTGAAATAATTCAAGTTATGTATGAACATGCATAGTTAACTCTTTTCCCCTCCTTTTCTCAGGGGGACAAGAAAAGAAGGAACAGAGTAGTGCTCCTACTCTGTAATATTCATGAATGATGAGGATCACTTTATTTTTCTTTCTTTGTGCTTCCACAGGCTCACCCCATGCACAGTTCTTTGTGCTCTTTGTTCGTGTTGCTGTCTCTTAAGCCAGTTTCATGGTCATGTTCCTTCTGGGACAGTAATTAACTGTTGGTCATTATATCCCTGGGGCCTCTGGTATCATCCTCTGCTTTTATGTGAAGGTCTCTGCCATCATCTCATGTCTGCCAATAACTTTGGAGCAGTTTTGGGTATCTTAGGAGTGACCTGGGGCTACTCCATCAGAGCTTGATGCTAAAATGTAGAGCATGGCCGTGACAGCGTTCGTCACATGCCGTGTCCTGCACACCTTTGTTCTGAGCCCACCATCTAGAGGCTGTTTCTGCTGTACCTCTGGCTTTTCTCTACTCTAGGGAGGTGTCCTCTTGCCTCCAAGGCAGCCAAAGCAGGAAATCTGGAACTAATGCTATAAACCCTGAATCAGCTGGTGCAGAACAGCTGCAGAAGCCCTGGAGAGGATCTACACCATGCATCCAACAAGTGTGCATGGATCTCCATTGCTGCCGCAGCTTCTGGGCAGCTTGGCTCTTCTGTATAGCAAATTAATGATCTAAAACTTCCTTCCTAACAGCTCTGCAGTCATCTCCTCTTGTCTGTTATTGTCATTCCAAAGTATTTATTAAACCGGTGTTCATCCTCCAAACTTCAGATGCAACAAAAGCAGAAAATGGAGCAACTCACGTAACCTGCACTTGACTGCCATGCTTACACAAAATAACAGAATTGGAGGGTAGTCAGCACTAACTAATTGTCCCACAGTGCAGTTTGTGTCCTAATTAAGGGAATCTTTCCCTAATTCAGGTAAATTAATTTTTAGTGTTAGTTTCTTTTAAGCTAAGAAGGGGGACTGCAGTGGACAATTTTTAACTGGTATCTTTCTTACTCCATGGGGAAAACTTACAGAGAAAACAGCAAATCTGAGAAGAATATTTATAAACTTCCATATGTAAAAGGATCTGTCATACAGAAAATGCCTCATGCTTTTATAAAATTAAATATCTACTTGAAAAAGTAGTAATTTTTTTTTAAATGGAGTGTAAAACAATCCTCTTACCATTGGGGTTAGGCTTAGGAAACACTGGTGTGTCACACATCTGTTGCACAGCTGTACCCAGGGCTCTCTGAGCTGCTCAGAGGACGGGGCTCATTTTAAATGCAGCTTTAAAAAAGCTTAGCTCAGTAAGACTGAGCTGTCAGTAACTGAGGAACCTCTAAACAAATGTACTGGGAGGGTATGATACGCTCTAAAATCAAATCCCTGTAATTGTGCTTTCCTGCACCTGTGTGGAAGGGGATTGTTCCATCAGGGGATCCATTTGGCCTCTGCCTGGATATGAAATTTTATTTTAAATGTGTCCCAGGGCTTTTTCAGTAGCTGTGACCAAAGTCCCACAGGGGACACCAAACTTCTGAAGTGGATGCCAGGGAAGCTTTGACCCTTGCAGGCAGTATATTCTAGTGGTGATTGAAGAGAAATTCATTTGAAGAAGGTAATTAAAATCAAGCTGATGTTGATAATTATCAGATATTTATTTTTCTGGATGAAACTGAAATGTTTAACTCCGCGTGGCTCTAAAAAGAATTGTGATGTCCTGCATAAAAACCCACCTTATGGAAAGTAGTAAAGAATTATAGTAATGGTTTTACTGGAAGGTGAAAGAATCTACCAGGTAGATACAGCAACACTTAAAAAATTGATGACTTGTGTATAAATAAAAATGGTAGTGCTCTCCATTGAGCAACAAATCAAACACCAGAATCCCCCTTTCCAAGGCCCAGTTAACTTTGTGTTTCCTCTTGCTGGCTCTCCCTGAGCACACAGCTCCTGGAGTGAGCTTGGTGATCACTGATCCTGCTCTTCCTTTTGCTCACCGGTGCTTGTGGCTGCTCCGAGCTGGGAGCTGCCTTCAAGCCATCCCTCCCTCTTCAGCACTGCCTCTGCAACAAGGACTCCATTCCAGTTGGTATAAAATAGGAGGTTTGAACTGCACTGTACAGCACCCTCCTGGTGTGAAAGCACGGCTTTATGGTGTTCTTTCCAAGGCACACCTCCATAACTCATCTTCTCATTTCTCTACATTCTGCTTATATGTGTTCTATAAATCACTTCACCTTTTATCGTCTCTGTACATCCCAAAATAAATCGAAACCTAAACTTGGCGTGCAAAAGTAATTTATTCCTGAAAAATCCAATTAGTATTTATAATATTAGCTGCATGGTGCTTCCCCTTTTTTTCTGGCACTCGCTGTTCACACTGCCATCCTCCTTAGTCTGTTCTTTCAGCTCAATGTTTCCATGCTGTTATTAAAGAGTCTGGTTCAGGTGTTTCCCGTGGCAGCACCTATGCTCTGAATCCATAGCACAAAGGAATATTACAGGGTATGTAACTACTGCTTACTTAGAGTATTTTAAGTTCCACATGGTGCAGAATGATTCATTTCTTCACACACTCGAGGTCACCCCAGGTACTTTTCCGTACACATCCTCTGGTTGGATAGTTTTGGCTGTGTGTTTGCATTATTTGGTACCAGATGGAAAGGTACCTGCTGTAGGTTTGGCACTGCTTGCAGGCCAGCTAAGGGCCTTGTCTCCCGTGCTCTTGGTGTTTCTGTTCAGGAGTGGAGGGAAGGGGCTGCTCTGCCTCACTGGGGAGCTCCATGGGGGGCAGCTGCCCCTTCTGCTCTGCCTCTGAGAGACCTCAGCAGAGTTGTGCCAGTGGCTGCTTGGGATCTGAGCCTTGGATCAGCCGGGTCCTCTCCTGAGTCACAGCGTGTTCCACGTGGTTCATTTGGTCATCGTCTCCCTCTGCCCTGGTCACCTCACTTTACCACAAGCACCTCGCTTCCAAGAGGAGCAGATCTTTGCCAAAGGCCTTCTTTAGAGAATCAGGGCTGATGTTAGAGTCATCCTGATCAAAATGCTGGCAAGCACTGATACTGAGTGCTTTGTGTGCTGAGTTCAGAGCAGCCTGAGAGCCTTGCAGGCACCTGTGCTGCTCATGGTGCTGCTGGGAGGAGGTCCCTGTGGCCGTGCCCTGTCCCAGCAGAGCGCTCCCAGTGTCGGGCCGTGGCAGCAGGAGGGTGTTAGTGCTGCTGCCTGTCCATCAATGCCCCTGAGCACTGTTCTGCAGTGCTCATTAGCTCCCCACTGCCTGCCATTGCACCTCTTTGCAATCGCTCCTTGGCACAGTTAGTCGTGTGGAAAAGCCCAGAGCGCGTCCCAGCCCGATTGTTCCCTGAAATCAGGCCTGTCCTCAGTCACCAGCAGCCATCACAGAACCTTCCTGTCAGCCTCAGACTGGTCTGTGGTTAGGCTCAGGCACAGGATTTATTACAGCATCTCTCTCTCTTCAAAAAGCAGAATAGAAACGTTCTCCTGCTACATTCTGAATCTTCCCAAGAAAAGCAAAGTTTTGCCACAGGCAAGATATTTCTGAAACCCTTGTAACATCTTTTGGGATATTATCACCGGCATCAACTTCCTTATTTCCTGAGGATCTTTATAGATATTCACTGCCTCAGCCATGCCTTTATTAATGTGTTCAATATTAGCTGTGCTGGGCCCTGCCAACACACTGTGAGTTTCCATCCTCATTTTCCTCAATGCCTAGCAAAGGCATCTGCCCTTTCCACTGCAGCTTCACCGTGCCTGATATCCCTTCCAAGCTAGGTTGTAGTTCTCCAGGTTTCCATCATGTCTCTGGCTTTTGGTCCCAATCTTTGCCATATTTATTCACTGTTCCTTCCATAAGAGTCTTTTCTGCAATTAAAAGATATGTTCTTCTTTAAGTGCAGCATCTGAGGTGGTCCTTCCACTGCTCTCCCCGTGGAATCTGAATGTGTTCCTCAGTTTGGAGACTCGCAGGGATTTGCTGTAGGAGTCTTTAGTCATCTCCTCCAGAGCTGCTGGTCCGTGTGCATGTGAGTGCCTGAAAACGTCCTCCTCGCTCTGACCTCTGCTTTGTCAGTCTCCTGCTGCCTGTCACTCCCTGAGACCCAGGGCAAATGAAACAGCATTCCTGTAAAGCTCAGGTAATTTCCATTTCAGGAGCTCATGCTCTCCTCCCTGTCACCCTTGTTCTGCCTCGGGCTGTTCCAGAGCGGGAGCTCTGGCTGTGTCTCCCAGAGGCTCCAGCAGAGCTGCCCAGAGGAAGCCTGGCCATTGCAGGGGCCACATTGGTGTAGGTTGAGCCATGTGCTCTGTGGAGGCTCTGCCACCGCAGTGCTGCAGTTCCAGATTGTTTTACTGGCCATCTGTGGTGTGTTTGTGGATGTGACAGAGAATTTGGGGATTGTTTGGGGCTGGAACTTTATACTGTGTATGTGGAGCTCCTGGGATCCAGCAAACGCTACCATTCATGTGGCACAGGGATTTCCAGGGCTGTGCCTGAATTTGTGTAACTCTCAAATCTTTTAGCAACCATTGCACCCCTGAAAATTTTACCAGCTGCTTAGCTCTAGCTGGAGATGAAGCACATGTTGTTTCAGTAATTTTCCCTTAGAGCTGTGAATGCTAGTCACTAATAAGTGAGGAGAGCTGAAACAGATGCCAGAAAATTAAAATCAATTGATTTTATGCATAACGTTAACAAGGCATTTTATCTTGGTGACAAACAGTGCTATCTTAAGTAAGCATTCATTTGACCTGGTGGCTTTGATATCAGTTGCTATGAATATCCATGTAGCACCTATTAACAAGCCTGCAGCTTTCAAGGATTTAACAGAGTAGTAAAGAAATATAGATGTGAAAATAAACTGATCTGTAAGTGATATTTTTGTAGGGAAAAGGAAAAAAAAGAGCATAGTATAGTGTGTGTGTGGGTATATGTACATATAAAATATATTCAGTATATAGTGAATGTAGTTCAACATAATGCAAGGCATTAATAACCATAGAAATTTAATAAATACTGTCTCATAAACAGAAAATGGATATTAATGGTGACAAGTTTCCAAAATTAGAATTGGTCTCAGATGAGATATTTAAATTATGGAAGTTATGTTGTGTGTCCATAGGAACAAATCAAACAATGAATGGCTGGCCAGCATAAATGCATAATTAATGCTTTGTGCCAAAAGGAACTGTACCAAAACAGCTTTCATGTTGCCATAACATTGAAGGAAATTCTCTAAAAGAAACTTAATTTGCAATACAGAGCTGATGAAATGATGTTTCTACTGTCTTTGAAGGCTGAAGGGATGCTTACCAATTTTCCTGAATTCCAGGGTAGGAATTACAATTACTTCAATGGCTTCCCTCATTTCACCAGCTGCATTCCTAACCTGATATAAACCCATAAGGTATCTTTGAACTTTCTCCTCTAAAGGTATTGGAAAACTCATTTGGCAGGTCTGTGTATCAGATTTACAGCTGTGTCAGGATTCATTTACACAAGAGGAAGTTCTTGCAATATCTTGACTTTAGCCTAGAACTACATTAAACTTCAATAACTGGATCAACACCAGTTTATGTCAGGAAAATCTGCAGCTCAGCACGTTTCTCCCTTTTCATTCTGTAGCTTATTATTGGGATGGTGTAAGTTGAGCAAAAAAAAGTTCTAATTGTTGGTGTTGTGATCAAGTCTGATGGTGCCAGGAAGAGCAAGAGCTTAATTCCTGTGCTTTGTGGGAATCCATAGGCTGTGAGAAGAGGAATCTGCCTTAGAGCTCATCGCAGGTAAACACAGTCATCGATTTCTGCTTCGTTTGGTTGAGTGGGTGTTGATTTGGGTTTTTGGGTTTGTTTTGAGGGAAAAGCATTAGGGTGGTTGAGATCTAACTATTGATTCACAGCCTAATCCTTTTTGATGTATTAACAGCTAATCTATGGGGAATGTGAAATGAAACACACATGTTCAAACTTCTATTTAGCAATGCTGCATAAAGAGAAGTGTGGTTGACCTGACACCTATTAATGCTGACAGCCTGATCCCTTCAAAGTAGGTGCCAGAATCCCTTTGGCCTGAACTGGGAAGGATTTTTCCATTTGCAAGAGAAAAAGATTCAGTGCTCTTGCAATGAGATTTGATCCAGCTCCATCAAAAGTCAATGTGTCTCCAATTCTGTTTAATGCAGTTTGCACTCTGCAGCCAGCATTACACCAAGTGGCCACTCCCGTGTTCCTTCAGAGCCCAGCAGGAGCGCTCATTGACATCAGTGGCCCCACATTTCTGCTCTGAGGTTTCTCAGCACACAGTGGCTCCCTGAAAATACTCCCTGTTATGGTTTGAAATATTAAACATCAGGCAGGATTGCTGACAGCACTGTAATATTGAAGACATCTGTCTGGTTCATAAATATATTATATTTGGCTTCTCAAAAGCAATGGAATGTCAGATCATACAAGAATCAGTTTAGACTGGGGAAGTTCAGCCCGGGTTTAATTCCAGGGCATCATCATTTACATTGCTCAGCGACAAGAACATGTTCTCTTCTCACTTCCTTGCTTTGGAAGAAGCTGCATTTCTGTCTTGTTCTGTGCAGAGTAATCTCCAGAGATGCACAAACTTAATCCTGAGGAATTTGCTGAGATGATTTGTTGTTCTTTATGTTTAGATGGCAGTAGAGCTCAGGATGTTTGTGGCTCTGTGCCTCACAGGTCTCCAGGTGTCTGTACATTAGTTACAGGGGAAGGTGCCAGTTTCAGACAGTTGAAAAATACCTGCACCTCTTTTCATACCTTAATCCAACAGGTGTCCCTGCCTTGCTTCATTTGAAAGGAGTAGCTCAAGCACAAGACAAATTAGTGCTTAACTCATTACTGAGTGTGCTGGGCTTTCTTGCAGGAACACCTGGGTAATAAATCCTTTCTGGACCTGATCTTTCCTAGGAGATGCTGTTTTCCCCTCCAGTGACCTTCATCATCTCATTGTGTCGCGTGTCATCATGCAACTGTCTCAAAGTAACCAAAAAATGTCAATAGTCCTGTTGTCTGAGGGTAGTTTAGGTACTTAGAAAGTATTTTATAGCTGTGTACTTGGAAAGGGAATGATTCTGGACAAACTTAGGTGTGTTTTCCTTTTAGAAACGATTCTGGAGCTCATAGACTAGATGACCAAAGATAGTGCAAGCACTTCAAAAACAAAATAAAGGAAATTATCAATTGCTGGGTAATTACAGGTCAGAGTATTTCAGAAACAGGCTTTTTTACAATACTGACATTGGATTTGGTCAGGTTTTATCCTCTTTTTCTGCAAACACTGGGGCAAAGGAAGAAGGCGGAAAGGCAAGGAGAATTCCTATATTCTAGTGCAAAGACTTGGGCTCTTAACAGTGCTTTTATGCCAAGCTAACACTTCCACCATGAGGAAAAATACACAGAGGCTACCTTTTAAAAGAAAAATGGAGGTCTCCTAGATGTGGTTTTGTTATCATTTCAAAGGAAGCTTTTTAAAACCTTTCTCTAGGCAGGGTGGAAGAATCTTAACATTACCCTAAAGTGGATCTGTCATCCTTCAATCTGCTTTAGGAGTGCCTTTGAGAAAGAAAGGTACTCCAGGAGATTCCTTACTTCAAATTTTAACAGATAATCTGAGAAAATCCATCTAATCACTGGAGCTGAGAGAAAGCTTGTACAGCTGATTTGTAGGCTGTTTAAATACCCCCAGGTGAAACAATGCTCTGCTTTAGAAGGAAGGCTGCTTTAGTAATCTTTCACTAGGTGTGTAGCCACATTTCTTGCGTGGCTTACTTCCTGCAGCCGAAAGGAGCTTATCTTCCCCAGCAGTTTGTTGTTTAATGAGATACAAATACCCCTCTGAAATGTTTTCATTGTGATAAAATTCTTTTAAATTGCATGATTTTTCATGATGTTTTACATTCGGTTTGTGTGTCCTGTAGAGCACCGGGGATGAATCAATGTCATGTGATAAGAAAGACTGATGTTATCACTCCTCCTGCCCAGACTGCAGCTGGATCTGCGGGGTGAGAGTTTCAGGAAGATAAAAAGAATAGTTTCATGGTTAAGGCAGTGGAAAGCTGCCCCAGAGAAATGGAGTCTGGCTATGTATCATCTCAGCCCATGCCACAGCGTTCCTGTCAAATCCAGGGAAGTGGGCTGAGCCATTTTCTTCGTGGCCTGCTACTGACTTCTCAGCATTGAAACTCGGGGCACTTTTGGGAAGCAGCAGACAGAAACTGATCAGATGGAGCGTACACCCCAGGTTCTGGGGCCAGCACTGTCATTAGTGACACACTAATAATAAACAATGTCCCCATGGCAAGGGTGCAGAAAGGTGCAGGGCTGTGCTGCCACATGGGGATCACACTGTGCTGGTGAAACAGCTCAGCAGAAACCTCACAAAGTTTCCCAAAAGGAAATACATTTACAAACAAACAGAGACTTGTGAAGCTGAGGAAATACAGCAATAAAGGATTAAGAGTATTATATAAAGTATTTCTCTGGCAGTGAGCAAGCTGCTACCATTTCTTTGGGAAGGGAAGTCTCACCAGGAGCGCTGTCGGAGAGCGGCACTCTGGTGTGTATCCTTGCTTTGGATTTCCCGGGTTTTAGATCACAGCTGAGCATCCAATAGCTGTTGGTTTTTTGTCCTGTCTTTTCAGGTAAAGGTATGAATAATGATGTTCATTTGATTTTACATTGCATTAGTGATTGACCTGGAAAGTTTCCCTTCTCAGATCTCCAACAGCAATGGCAGTAATCCCACGTGCAATACCTGAGAAGGGGATTAGGGATAATGAGAGGCTGCTGCAGTTCCCCTCTCTCCTGACACTCTTGAAACCTCTGATAGGCACATCCAGAAGAGGCAGACTGCAGGGGGCTGGCAAGGACCTTTTTCACCAGCTAGTTTCAAAGAGCTGAGCAAAAAGAACACGGTGGATATGAAGTCTTTCTAGATTGTTGTAATCTAGAAATAAAATATTAGTGAGTCAGAGAAAAATCCTCTACATCATCTAAAATCTTTACAGGATTTTTCAAATCTGTTCATGGGCAAGTAGTCCCACTATACTAGAGGAAAATTAACAGAAAATGGCCTTATTAGTGTCTTTATTTATTTTTCAAGACTGAACAACTCAGTGATTTGTATTTTCAATTTAATCACACCAACTGATGTAGGAAATAACTGGAAATGCAGGTTTGACCTTGCTCAAGCAGACTGTGTAAAATTCAATGTAGCAAAGCTTGCTTATTGAATATTGTGGAGTAATAGAATGTTTTTTGCATTGTGCAGCTTGCCAACTATGTCAATACAAGATAATGACTTGAGCAAATTACACAAGTAAAGAATTAGAAATGTAACTGGGAAAAGGAAACATAATATTGGGTTTGTAGCAAGAACTCGTTTTCTATGATAAAACAAATTTGTAGTTTGATCTTTAAAGCAGAACACAAAAGGAGTACTGAACTACTTGAAATGCAAGGTCTGTTATAGAATAAAAGAAGTGTGAAGACAAAGAAAGTAGTCTGATGGAAGCCTAGACAAGGGCAAAGGAACTCTAGCTGGGCATTGCTAAACATTCTTAGCAAAATAACTTGGTTATTCAAAATAAGAAGTTGATGGAAATAATGGTAAGGAGAAAAAGAAATAGTTTAAGAATACAAAGTTCAGGTTTAAGAATTTAATGTAATTTATTGTCATTTTTATCTTCACTTAAATCTTCCTTAATACATTCAGGCAAGAGAGGAATCACTGAACTAGTGGAAGGGCAGAAATTCCTTCAACTTAGAAAGTACAGCTCCTTATTAAAGACTTTTCCAGGCTCAATGTGCTCAGGCTGGAAAGGAGAGCAAAGGAATGTGTGTGACTTCACGGGCCAGGAAGGTGTGCCCAAAGAACAGCCTCCTGTGACAAATTCCTGATTGCACTGGAGCCAGGACACGGCCTGGGGTAGGGAAAGGAGACCTGGCTGAGTCAGGGCAAAGCCACACTGAGCTGGCAGAGGTGCCCAGGCAGGGACACAGGCTGTGACACACGGGCAGAGGTGCCCAGGCAGGGGACACAGGCTGTGACACAGGGGCAGAGGTGCCCAGGCAGGGGACACAGGCTGTGACACACGGGCAGAGGTGCCCAGCCTGGGGACACAGGCTGTGACACACGGGCAGAGGTGCCCAGGCAGGGACACAGGCTGTGACACACGGGCAGAGGTGCCCAGCCTGGGGACACAGGCTGTGACACACGGGCAGAGGTGCCCAGCCTGGGGACACAGGCTGTGACACACGGGCAGAGGTGCCCAGCCTGGGGACACAGGCTGTGACACACGGGCAGAGGTGCCCAGGCAGGGGACACAGGCTGTGACACAGGGGCAGAGGTGCCCAGCCTGGGGACACAGGCTGTGACACATGGGCAGAGGTGCCCAGCCTGGGGACACAGGCTGTGACACACGGGCAGAGGTGCCCAGCCTGGGGACACGGGCTGTGACACACGGGCAGAGGTGCCCAGCCTGGGGACACGGGCTGTGACACAGGGGCAGAGGTGCCCAGGCAGGGGACACAGGCTGTGACACAGGGGCAGAGGTGCCCAGCCTGGGGACACAGGCTGTGACACACGGGCAGAGGTGCCCAGCCTGGGGACACAGGCTGTGACACACGGGCAGAGGTGCCCAGGCAGGGGACACAGGCTGTGACACAGGGGCAGAGGTGCCCAGGCAGGGGACACAGGCTGTGACACAGGGGCAGAGGTGCCCAGGCAGGGGACACAGGCTGTGACACACGGGCAGAGGTGCCCAGCCTGGGGACACAGGCTGTGACACACAGGCAGAGGTGCCCAGCCTGGGGACAGAGGCTGTGACACACGGGCAGAGGTGCCCAGCCTGGGGACACAGGGTGTGACACACGGGCAGAGGTGCCCAGCCTGGGGACACAGGCTGTGACACACGGGCAGAGGTGCCCAGCCTGGGGACACAGGGTGTGACACAGGGGCAGAGGTGCCCAGCCTGGGGACACGGGCTGTGACACAGGGGCAGAGGTGCCCAGCCTGGGGACACGGGCTGTGACACAGGGGCAGAGGTGCCCAGGCAGGGGACACAGGCTGTGACACAGGGGCAGAGGTGCCCAGGCAGGGGACACAGGCTGTGACACACGGGCAGAGGTGCCCAGCCTGGGGACACAGGCTGTGACACAGGGGCAGAGGTGCCCAGCCTGGGACACAGGCTGTGACACAGGGGCAGAGGTGCCCAGGCAGGGGACACAGGCTGTGACACAGGGGCAGAGGTGCCCAGCCTGGGGACACAGGGTGTGACACAGGGGCAGAGGTGCCCAGCCTGGGGACACAGGCTGTGACACACGGGCAGAGGTGCCCAGCCTGGGGACACAGGCTGTGACACACGGGCAGAGGTGCCCAGGCAGGGACACAGGCTGTGACACACGGGCAGAGGTGCCCAGCCTGGGGACACAGGCTGTGACACACGGGCAGAGGTGCCCAGCCTGGGGACACAGGCTGTGACACAGGGGCAGAGGTGCCCAGGCAGGGGACACAGGGTGTGACACACGGGCAGAGATGCCCAGCCTGGGGACACAGGCTGTGACACACGGGCAGAGGTGCCCAGGCAGGGACACAGGGTGTGACACAGGGGCAGAGGTGCCCAGGCAGGGGACACAGGGTGTGACACACGGGCAGAGGTGCCCAGCCTGGGGACACAGGCTGTGACACACGGGCAGAGGTGCCCAGGCAGGGACACAGGGTGTGACACACGGGCAGTGGTGCCCAGCCTGGGGACACACTGCTTTGGAAGCTCTGCAGGGATGCACTCTGCTCTGCAGCTATCTCGGATGTGCCACAGGCAGTCCCTGCAGGCCTCCTTCCATGCACGTGTAGCCTCCAAATGTGAGCAGAAGAGCTCAGGGAGTGCTGTAGCCCGTCCTGGTGGCTGTGAGGCCTGATGAAGGAGAGGTGAGCAGTTTCTGATATGCTGTTCTACTGATCATGTTCTGTACAGGGGAGCTGCTTTCCACACCCTCCTGTAGGTCCACAATGTCTGTGGGAGGCTTCTGTCTCCCTGACTCTTGAGGAAAGGAATTTTGGTGGGACATCAAGCATTTTCCATTAAGTAGTAGAGTGAAACCTTCTCATTCCCTGGAACTTAAGAGGTGTACAGTCATTCAAATCAGTAACTGGAAGAAAATCCTCTGAGTAACTGGATGTTTCCACTGATGTTGAACTCAGTTAGAAAATGACCTTACGATCAAAGAGAAGTTGATTGCAATGGTTTGTGGTGTTTCTTGCTAACAACACTGATTATTTTTGTTAATCCCCTTATTTACACCTCTGTGTTGGAAGAAGAGGGCCTAAGCCCTTCAGTGCAAACATCTTTCATACAAGGTAGATGTGTTTTTTCCAAAGGATAATTTCTCTCCTGGTACAGCTTCTCATGAAATTATAAATTCATTAATTTGTTAAAATACCCTAGAGTGGCCTGGCACAAGTGCAAGAGGGTGTGATTATTCCTGAGTTATTAAGGGAAGGATCATTTAGATGCAGAATTTCACATTGCTTCATTGAAAAGAACTGTTGAAATAGGTTTTTAGTCTATTAGACTCCTCAATAATCTTTTAGGGGAGCTCACTAGCGTGCCTGAATGATAAAAGCATAAAGATGGCTTTCATCAAGTGAAATTGTTAGTGGTGCATATCATGCTTGAGATGCATTATAAACTGTGTTTACGATGTGAGAAACCTTGTGATAGCATCTGATGCACTGCATAAATCATTGCATCCTTGGGACATGATAAATGCAGAGAAATTTAATTCTGGGACAGTTCTTAAACAAAATAGATCACCAAACTGTATAAAAATTGCTCCTCATATTACTTTTTGGCCTTTGGCTTATAAAGTGTGAATGATGCAGTCCCTCTCCTTTTCCCATCCTGCTCAGCTTTAGGTACAGGGTGTGAGGGAAGAGCATGAAGGCTGGAATGTTTTGGCCTGCATCCTTTGAGTCAGGTAGAAATAGTTAATCACGTGGCAGAAGCAAGCTTTGGGCCATGATTAATCCCACATGTTGAGAATTATCTTTCAAAAGACTGTTTGAGAGAGGGTATGAGCCTTTTTTTTAAAGAAGATGAGACCGCTTGCCAGAGAAGAGTATTTTCAACATCCTGTTTGTTTAGTAGATACCTGGTGAGAGAACTCAGCTGAATATGTTTGGAAGAATTATTATTCAGCAAATGAAACCCTTTCAGAGGGCTGTTATCCCAGTTTGAAACCTGATAATGTATCTTGGAAAGATGAAAAACACTTGGGAGGGTTGAAAGAGGCAGGGAATAAAGGACATTGCAGATTTTTGTTCATCATGGGTTTTTATGTTTACTGTATTTCAGTTGTGCTTTTATAATGAGCTGGCAATTTTATCAGCTTTCTGCTTGTCAGTATTTATTTGGAATTTAAATTTCTCAGGAAAAGTCTTTAATAGCAGAATTCTCAAATTTTTTAAGGCAGGAAAATACCCCTCCAAAGCCAGGGCGTGCTCTTACAGCCTGTGTGTACAGTAGTCCCTGTGCAGACTGAGCTGTGAAATGGCTGGAGAAGATGTGCAGGAGGAGATCTATGCAAGCTGCAGAAAAATATTTTAGTAGCTTTAATGAAATACATGAGTTTGATAAAGCGGTGTAATGTCCTGGGCAGAGGTACTGCATGTGTTTATTCAGGGACCTGCAATTGCTTAAATCTCTTCTGTATCAACGATAAAACTGTTCATGTTTTGTTAGCAGCAACCCCTGTTCAACCCAAATTCAACCCAAAATTCTCACCTGATCTTCTGGGTTCATTGACACAGAGAGGATGAGTTACACTGCGGATTTACATTGCCAAGTTTCAGAAGGCAAGAGGCAACACAGAAATGGAAATGCTGTGCTGCTGGGTAAGTGGGGAAGGCAGGTTTCTGTGCTAGAGTCTGAAGGGAATTTGTGCCTTCAATAGACTTCCCCCATGTTGAGAAGTTCTGCTTTGTTTCTTTAATACCAAGAATATGTCTGATGACTCGATAACACTGTAGGGAAGCATGATCAAAGGAAGGCAGGGAGTTAGACTGGATTATCTGTTTGGAGCTGATCCTGTAAACAGGCACAAAGATCTTCATCTCTGATGGAAAGGCCACAGAGTGCCGTGATAGTCCAGGCAGAAAGAACCGTCAGCAGAGTCTCCAGGAGCTTCAGAAGCTCTGAGCCTGTTTCTCATGGGCAGAGCGCACAGAGTAGTTTGTTTGAAAATGTTTATTATGCCTATAGAGTGTACTATGCAGGTTCACACTTTTATCCCACTTCTTCCTCAAGAATGGGCTTGTTTTATTCCTTGTTCCATTCAGTGAAGGGGACAAGGTGTTGCTTAGCTGCCTGTGATGCACTTAACAGGCATCTTTTGTTCAGCTCATGGGTAAAACTGAAGAAATGGAAGTTTACCATTTTCTCAGTGTGCCAATTGCTGAAATAATTCTGAATGTGTTTTCTAAATGGTGCTGATTTGATTTTTTAAAAATACTTTGCAACAATTCTTTTTTCCTTTGTCCACTCTTTTTGGCCCAGCAGATGGTGGGCCCACCAGTGTGTCAGAAACCAGTGGGTAAATAAAGTACAGTAGTTAATAACAGAACTTCTGCAGTTTTCAGTGCTGATGCTATAAAGCTTGCACAGGGGAAACATGAAGCAGATGTTGCCTTCCTTTTTAGCAATAGCAAGGTCAAAACTACACTATAGCCTTGGACTGTTGAAATCCATCAAACTGTTCATGGTTTTACATCCCCAAAATAGAAAGGAGGCAAAGAGCAGGAAAATGCAAAGTGGCCTACCATCTTTAGCACAAATTTAACTTAGGGTCTCCTTCAACTATTTCAAAAATAGCAAGCTTCATACTTAATTTATGTCAAAACAAAGCCAAGGAATTGTGGTTCAGAGTTTCACTTTGTAGAGGGAAGACGACAAATAAGGAAATACCATATCTGAGAACACGAGACTGAAGAGTTTTTTATGCACCTTGTTTTGACAACTCTTACCACTTTTACCTTTCTTTAGTGCATGTCTGCTGTATCAGATCTTATCTCACTGTTACTTTCTCCTTATCATAGCACTCTAGAAGCTCTCTAGCTTTATCTCTCAATAATTTGAAATAGAAGGAAACATGCTAAATTGAGAGACAATTCCAGGTAATTTACTGCAGTTCAGAAACAGGAGACTATTGGCCTAATTACAAGTTATTTGGCCTCTTTCGTTAACATTCACTCTCAGAAACATTTTAATAGCCAGGGAGACCAGGTTTGTTGATTCCAGATTCATAGAGCTCCATTTATTCCAAGAATAGCAAATACAAAGAAGGCTCTAAATGGTCACATGAGTGTCACAAAAAAGTCACATATATTAGTGTCACACATTCATTGGAAATGCAAGTTCCAATCCCTGTATAAAATAGAGCATATCTATATGAACGTTAAAATAAATTATAGCTATATTAAAACAACACCTGCACTATTGAAATTATTAGGAAAATTGTTAAGATTGGTCCCTGTTTCATATTGATCACTGGATGCATTCCAACATACAAAACAAGGGAGATCTGTATTAATCAGTGCATTAAGGTAAATCCTTAATATCTGAGTGTAGTGAATAAATGTTTTAATTAAAATGAATTAGAAGCAAGTCTTTCTTTGGTATGTTGCATATTTTATATTGCCACAGTTTTAGATGTCCTTAAGACACTCAGATATTTGTTCCAAAGAGTGGCAGTCTGTGAAAAACTAGGTTCACATATTTTTTTTATATAGAATTTAAAATTTTAATAGAAAGACAATTAGGAGATAAAAATAAAGTAAAATATACAGATGTGGCCGGGTGTCTCTGCATTCAGCCAAGAGAGCACACCTTACTGACAAAGGATTGTCCCTTAAAAACAGAATGCATATCCATAAATTCTCATACATATTCACACATTTCTCTTAAATTTTTGATGTTCCTTTGTTTAGTTTTTACCTTGCTCCCTTCCCAGTAGATCAATCCTCTTGGTGTCACTGGGTTTTATATCCTCTGATTCGGATGCAATAAATCCTTCTCTTGGGGGGCTTGGAGGACTGCTGTCTTCATCTGGACAAGATAATTTTAAGAATGCAGTTAGTCTCTGACTATCTTTTCAGTCTCTGGGTTATATAAGCAAAAAGTAGTTTGTGCTTTAATATCATGTTATAGCCTAACATATATGTGCATTATACCAGTATTTTTAAGTTTCATCAATAACAGAAACAAAAGAAACTGTATTAGTACAGCGAAGTTTTCTAACCTTATCCATATCTCAGAGCCCTGAGCATTAGGTGGGGGTTTTAATTTAACATTGACTTTAGCAGCCAGAAGAAGAAGAAGAAGATTTTGAGGGGAAGAAGCCGTGTGTTGGTGCAGTACCGCAGGTGCCGTTCCCGCGGTGCCGTGAGGGGAACGCTCCCGCGGGCCGGGGCGGCGCCGCCTTGGCTGAGGGCAGGACTTGTGTTCTCAGCTGGAAAACCACACATTCGCAGGTAATTCTTAACAGCTCTGACTCAAAGAAGGCCACAAAAAAAAGGGAAAAGAAATGCCAAAGTAATGGTAGTTGCTGGCTATAGCTGAGGGGTTTCTGTCAGAGAGGCTGTAGCTGGGTGGCCTGAAGGCACTTCCAGCAGCGACGAGAAAAGATTTATCTGAGGTAATTTTTTTCTTTCTTTAATCCTTCTTCTGTCTGGTCTGTATCTTTTGGGGGAGTAAATAATCCTTTTCCGATTTTGGGCCCCAGTGATCCAGCATTGTGACAGAATCCTGGGGAAAAGCTCTGGTAAAATCAGGCCTCAGTGTTAACCCTGACGATGCAGAGTTCTCGTTGAAGAGCAGCGACAGCAAATAGTTCCAGGTAGAGAGAAAAGAGAAATCTGTTGACAAAAGGTTGTTTCTAAGAGAAAAAATATGTAAAGAGAGCTTAGGTTTTCTGTGGCATGTATGATGATGACTTGTGTTATGTGACTGTGTTCTGGGAAGGGCCTCTCATTAGGGCCGTGTGGTACAGCGGCCATTTTGTTTTCTGAGGGGCTGGTAAAACATCAGTGCTGCATCCCAGTGAGCTCCCCTTTATTCTCTTTCCTTTAAACTAAGAGAAATCACTATAGACTGAAGATTTCTCATTGCTTATGACAATCACAACTTGAAGGGAAACTTCTTAATGCTCCTGTTAGCATTTCTATTCACAGTCTTGAGGGGGAAAAAGAGAGTGTACAAAAAGATCCCCAACTATAACCTTTTCAAAATGAAGGTTTGTTTGGGGGTTGTTTGGTTTTGTTTGAGGATCTTGTTTGTGGGTTTGGGTTGGTTTTTCTGTGTGTGTGTGGTTTTGTGGTTGTTTTTGTTTTTGTTTTTTTTATTGTTCCCTTTTTTTGATTCTCCCCTCGTCTCCCCTCATCTTTTCCACTGTTAGTTGGCTAAGACTTGTCTGGCAAGTGTGAGTTGAGTCATGGGCAACAATCTGTCCTGCCTTTCTCTTGGTCTGGATATCAGGCATGAGTCTGGTTGGTGGGAGTAAGGTTCCTGGATCCTGATGTTAGCTACTCTTTACCTGTCAGATTAGGAAGATGAAACCAGACACTTAGACTTGGATGTGTTTCAGCTGAGGTCTGAGCGAAATGGTTTAGAATTTTTAGAGAAATCCGGGTTTGATTTATAAAAGCAGCTTCTTCTAATTTTTGTGTAGAGCTCCATCTGTGAGGGGCAGTGGCACTGTACATTTCTTTATTTCAAAAATCCACTGGGAACACAGTAATTTTGATTGTTTATCTGTCTCGACATAGGTATCTCCTGGTTTTGCCAGGGGGAGTATATTTATTTCATGATTGATAGCACAGTTTCCCCGTGTGTTAGCTGCCTGGGGCTGACACGGTGTTATTCTTGGGCAAGGGCCTCCATGCTCAGGGGTGTAGGACGGTTCTCTGGAGTTTCTTGACCTAGTGCCTCAAAATTGATTTACCCTGTGGCATTAGCTGCCTCTCACGGCATGTCAGCTTTGTCTTGCAAGCCAGTAAAGATCAGGCCCCGGAGCGACAGCAGCAGTAAAAGCTCCCTACTCCTGTTACCAGGGAGCGATAGGCGGGGTCAAGGCAGGGGCCTGGATGCTCGCATACTCAGGTACTGTTGAAAGCAGCTACTCGTAAAGCTTCCTTTAGCTTTGCAAATGGAATAAACTAGGCCCAGCCTTCAGTGATTGAATGTACATGCCTCCTGAGGTCTCTGGGAGCTGCTGAAAGCTTGTGAAGTATCGAGTATTTGCTGAAACAACAAATTAAAATGCCTGTGAGGTTTGAGCAGTCACCCAGGAGTGGGACCTGTGCAGTTGAGGCTGGCTTTGTGTCAGGATTTGTTCACATATTCACAGAGGGTAGAAGTCAGCCCTTCTCTGACAGCCTGGAGCTGGGAGATCCCTGGCCCATGGCAGCATTCGTCTATCTGAGACCTAACTCAGGATCCAGCTGGACAGCTTTCCATGTGTGCTTCTCACTATCGTACAAAGTTGGTCCTGCAGCCTAAGTAACTTCTTAGCTTGTCTCTGAGCATGATGATACCGTCATGTTAATGTGTTTAGGGAACCAGGTTTAATTTTTTTTGTCTGTGCATTTTGGCTGTTCAAATAAATATCAATTTTAACTGTTCCCTTTAGTCGTTCTTTAGTGATCGTCATTGCCCTTCCTCCTGAAAGAGCAGTAAGCTCAGCCTAAGTGCTTTGGGAGTGCTGTGTCTAAGAACAGGCACATTACAGCTCACTTCACACAGGGTAACTCCTATTTGCAGCAAGGTGTGCTGGCTGTTTTTCAGAGTTTCCCCTGCCAGTGGGACTGTTTTAGGTCCTACTGCTCACAGGTCAATGAACAGATCAGAGAAAGCAGGAAAATCCCCATTTGTGTTCAGCAGTGGCTGATTGCTTCCTCAAACCTGAGATCACACAGACTTTGTGTGTCAGTCACTGAAATGTATCCATTTTCTAATTTCTTCCTCTTCTCCTCCAGTGAATTGTCCTGGTTAATTTTATATCATGTTAAAGCATCCACTTAATCAGTTTTTAATGTATTTAAATGCAGCCTTGTGATTTCATTAACTGCCTCTTGTCTGTATTGTGAAAGAGCACTTGATTTACTCTGCCTGTACACTCCATTGCTTTGGGTTCTTCTGGCAGATCCCAAATTAATGAGTCACTGAGGTGAATGGCATCATTTAATATTTGTTCACATAAGACTCTCTGTTTCCCTAACAATGCTTATTGTATTCCTCTTAGACTCCTGCTGCTCCTGCTCTTGCAGTTCTGGAAGAGCACTTTATAGCATGGTTATAATTGTCTGTGTACCCTGTACAGCCTGGCACTTGTCTGTGTTCAGATGGCTTTGCACAGGCACCTCGGTGTGCTGGGATTTGTGCCTGAAATCCTCTGCAGTGGGGTGGTGTGACCCCAGTGGGTTTGTGTATGAACTCCTCTGCAGTGGGGTGGTGTGACCCCAGTGGGTTTGTACATGAGCTCTGCAGTGGGGTGCTGTGACCCCAGTGGGTTTGTGCCTGAACTCCTCTGGAGTGGGGTGGTGTGACCCCAGTGGGTTTGTGCCTGAACTCCTCTGCAGTGGGGTGGTGTGACCCCAGTGGGTTTGTGTATGAACTCCTCTGCAGTGGGGTGGTGTGACCCCAGTGGGTTTGTGTATGAACTCCTCTGCAGTGGGGTGGTGTGACCCCAGTGGGTTTGTACATGAACTCCTCTGCAGTGGGGTGGTGTGACCCCAGTGGGTTTGTGTATTAACTCCTCTGCAGTGGGGTGGTGTGACCCCAGTGGGTTTGTGTATGAACTCCTCTGCAGTGGGGTGGTGTGACCCCAGTGGGTTTGTGTATGAGCTCCTCTGCAGTGGGGTGGTGTGACCCCAGTGGGTTTGTGCCTGAACTCCTCTGCAGTGGGGTGGTGTGACCCCAGTGGGTTTGTGTATGAACTCCTCTGGAGTGGGGTGGTGTGACCCCAGTGGGTTTGTGCCTGAGCTCCTCTGCAGTGGGGTGCTGTGACCCCAATGGGTTTGTGTATGAGCTCCTCTGCAGTGGGGTGGTGTGACCCCAGTGGGTTTGTGTATGAACTCCTCTGGAGTGGGGTGGTGTGACCCCAGTGGGTTTGTGCCTGAACTCCTCTGCCCCTCAGCCGTGTGGGGTGGTGGGTGTGACCCAAATGCTGTCACAACACCCCCAGCTGGTTTCCAGATTTAGTCACTTTTCTAATCCTAAATTTCCATAGTCACATCACTCATTATTTCATTGACTGGAATGGAAGCTGAACTGAGTCTTTTAATGGAATTATTAGTAAGAATGAAGTAATCCATACAAGCAAACTTGTCAAGTCTATATTGTCTTCATTTATGACTAATAGTCTCATTATAGGCAAAGTTCTGAAAAACAGTTCTTTGTGCTGAAAGAGACTTCTGAAAGCAATGAAGCAAGTCATAGTTTAAAATACAGCTTTTTTTTTACCTATTGGGTAAATTATAATAATAGGATCAGTAGAAATCACAAAAAAGTGCCCTGTATTTTGTCTTTTGGTCTTTTGCAGGCCAAAATACTATTATTTTTTAAAGATGGGTTTTAAAAAACATCAACCAGGTGACATTATATGTTACTATTATCTCTATTATTTTAATAACTTCTAAATGCTCAATATACCCCAGTTGATGATAGTCCTGTGCTGATATAGTAAAAGACATTAAACAAATGTGGTGAGTTTTTTTTTTTAAAGAGGTTAAAGTATCTCTGCCACTGTGTTGAGGAGAATTGGGGAAGGCAGTATTTTGTTATAATATGTAAATAAATACGCAGTATGCAAAATTAGTGAGTTTCATTACCTATTTTTGTTTCTCCCTGACACATATAGGCACTGTTTTTCAAACAACAATTTTTCATTTAATGGTGCTAACTCTTGTTTTTCTCTTAGAGTTTTTCTGCACCATGTTCCGTAGCACTCCATCAGCTGAGTGTGTCACACAGAGACAGAATATGTTCCTGTAAGCCCTCAAAGGTGGCCCTGAGCAGCAGAATGGTGCCTCCACCCCATACGGAGCCGCAGGACTTCAGGTGAGAAAGCAGTCATTGAAGCAGATGAATTTTAGAGGTGAACTGCTTTTATGCAAATGCACCAGTGGAAGTTGGTGATTCAAATGTCTGTGGGCCTAGATGACAGAAAATGTGTTTCTTGGTTAAACATTCATCATAAAGAACTTCAAAATACATTATAAAACAAGAACTGGTAAAATAAATATCAAACAACTGTAAAGCAGTTTGAAATATGACACAGTTGTTTTCCTTTCCGTTACTGTTTCTAATTTTGATTAATATTATTAGGGTTTTTATTTTTAGATGAGTTATTTTTTTTAGTATCTCCCTCTTTAGTTTTTGCACTAGTTTGTCTGAGGTGATATTTTAAAGAAATGGCCTAAAATCCATGGAGTATTGGCTTTTTAATGACATGGAGTTTCCACTGGATTGGCAGTGGAGGCAGTGATTGACTGTGCTGGCAGAGAGGTTCTTTTCCAGTTCCCTCTCTGGTCAGACAATTCAGAGTGGAAGTTAAAAGGTAAGATCAATATACTGTTAGAGCGATTTATGTGGCTTCACAGTGCAATAAAGCCTTATTTACACAGTGAATATAATGATCATCAAACATATCTATCTTTTTCAGAAAAGAAAGCATTTTAAATTAGTACATCACAGCCAATGTGCTTGTACACTCTTTTTAAAAAAGACTTGCCTCTCAAGGAGAGGATGCTTAGCTAATGAGTTGCAGTAATGATTCCTGACCTCTCTGGTTTGTTTTGGGATCTTTCATTTTGGTTTTGCTTTAATTTTTTTTAGTCATAGAGCTTTATGTCTTGAATATTGCACTGGTAGTTTCCACAGTGGTTTTGAAAGTGCAGTTACATTTTCAACTAATTATAGGTATCAAAATTTCTTTTTAGACTTGCTTTTTATCATTACTGGAGAATTGTACAAAAATATTTAGACAAGTTGAAATCTTTTATTTCTTTATATGCTGTAACTCTTGGAAATACTTTTGCACATAGGAAGTGATTAGATTAGTAACAAGAAAATACTGTAAAAAATTCCAACAGCTTTTATCTTAAGGTATTGGTCAGTCAGCACGTAGTGTACAAGTGATGTAATTTCCAAAGTAGTTCCTGTTCTGAGCATCCATGGTTTCCTTCTCCAGAGGTCTTGTCACTGGTTTCTTAGGATGGGAATCTCTCTGCTCCTGTCTCTCTCTTGGTAGGTGTACGAGGGTACGAGGGCTCAGCCACTTTGTTTAAACCTGTCCCATTTAATTTTCACTAGCCTCAAATCTGCTTCACAGCCTTGCCCAAAGCCATGACTTTGTAGACTCGATGTAGAGATGTTTCCTGTACTTGTGTCACTCAGAAGATTCCCAAGTACTGAGGAGCTCCCAGCTGATTTGTGGGTAGCAGATATTCTGCAGAATGTACTTATTTCCTTCAGCTGTTGCCTGTGAGCCTTTTTTTGTGAGGACATCATGAAACATAGGAATTTTAGGGCAAAGCCAGCACAAGGGAAGTTCTTGAGCAACAGTCATGTAGACACTGGAGTGAAGTTAAATGGTAAAGAGTGTAATTAAACCAAGGAACACAACATGTACATATTATATTTCCAGGTAGCACACAGTGAATTGGTTTCACCCCATTCTACGTTCTTGTTTAGTTCAGACAGGATGTGGAAGACATGTAGACTGGAATTAAAAAAGCTGGAAATGGATAGAAATAAGAGAGTAATGACTTGAAAGGATAATAAACTCTTACTGCAAATACTCATCTTTGAATACTCTTGTCAGATGCAAAGCAGAAAGTATTGAAACTTACCTGGTTACTTTCTACCAAAAGTCCAAGTGGAATAATGAGTTAATTTGTTCAGTATTTACTGCTGACATTCTTTTCCAGTAAGTAATGCCCCAAGGTACAACTTGCTGAAATCAATGAAAATATGTTTATTAACTGTGAGGTTATACATCAGTCTCTGGAACAGTTTAACATGATTTGTTATGTATCAGTTAGTCAAGAGTTAAAAGCTTCTGCGTGATTTTTTGCCTCTCAGCGCAGTAGTGGATGGTGACAACTGTCACAGTATTTCTAGAGCCTTTTTAGAAAATCATAATGTAATTTCTTAAAGGGGATGCTGTACTCCCTTAGGAAGCTACCATTGTTTCAAAACATACTAAAGCCTTTTCTGTACACTTACCAAGAAAATACAAAATTTAGCAGTAAGTTTATCACTTACACGTAAGAGTGATGTGGGCACAGCCCCAATAGGTAAAGTGCAGTGCTGTGTAAGTGTCAAAGGTCACTCCCCAGCTCTGGTGTCATCAGAAGAGCTCTTGCTGTTGTAAAGCCTAAGTCAGGCAGAGTAGTGCCCAGTAATCTGAATGTAATGGCTTCAGAGGACTGGTGTACAGCTGGGCTGGCAGGATGGTCTCTGGTTCCTGCTGGTCACAGCCTCACTCTGTGCCTTTCAGCTCCACCTAACCCTGCAGCCTGATGGCAGTACATGAGTTATCTGCGTTCAGGCATCACATCCTTACAGCATGGGTAACACAGTGAAGCCAGCTACAGAAAGATGCTCTGTGGAGGAACTGGGCATTTTAGAAATGCCAAAGTGTAGGGTCATGGTAGGTTAGGGTAAAAGCCTTGAAATTCTTCAGTGAAAGAGAGTGAGGCTTCAGCACAGTCTTTGCTGCAGCAAATGAAACTGAAGATAAGGAGAAAGAGGATGAGAGTGCTCAGAACAAATCCCAGCAAGATGTATTGTAGCTGGAAGATGCTTTTTTACAGAAAACAAGGTTGTTAACCCCATTAAGGTATGGAGCCAGAATACTGAGGGACCCCTACAAAGGGGCAGTCTTACAGTAGAGTCCTAGAGTGCTCTTCTCAGGGGGTAAGCTGATAGCTTACAAACTCTTCCCTAAGGGCAGGAAAGGGGTATGGGGGTCACAGAGCTGTTAGACATCTCTAGGGGCCAAGAAATTGATGTCTTTGTTTTTGTTTTGAATGTCAGCTACCAGGGCATTGGGAGAATCTTTAAAATTTTGTAAAGCAAAATATCTGAGAGGAAGCGATTTATCAATTTTGACTTTGCACTGAATACAATTTTTAAAAAAATCGTTTGCTCCTTGTCTTTACACTCGGGACCCTTCCATATGGTCCTCCCTTCATTAAGCAGAATATATTTTCCCTGGAGAAATAAAACCCATGGAGGGATACTCTGTTTTTCCTCCCTGAGCAAATCTTCCTCGATGACTGATGTCTCAATTGCTATAAAAAATTGTAAAGATGACCATTAACTTTACCACTGAACATCTCATTTAAAAAAAAACATCCTGAAAGATGACACTCTTCTGTACTCTTTCATTGACAGCAAATGTGAAAACATAGTTCAATATCCTGAACCATGTTTTCAGTTACAGAATTCCAGAGAGGAGAGAATAATAGTGAAGTTGGCAATTGGCATACCAGACTTTGCAACTCATTGTCTGTATTACAGTTCACCTACTGCAAAAGCTCTTTGTATTGATGTCATTATTCAAAGAATGACAGCAGGTTTAGGACAAAATTTGGATGAAATGTATCTGTGCTCCAGAGCTGTCAGCAGCATTGCACCACAGCTTCTGTTGGTGGATGCTGGTGCAGGCTGTGCAGGGCCACTCGATCATTGGCAGCGCTGGAGAGGTGCTGGTCAAACACGAGGAGTTCATTGGTTCTTGAGCAGCTGCACAGAACACATTGCACTTTCTGTAATCTCTCTGGAGCCACGTTAGTTGCTTCTTGTTCCCTCAGATATCTGAGTTCCCTGCAATTCATCCTCATTGTTGCAATTTTGATAGTTTGTCTTTCTGCTGTGTCTTCTTGAAGGAGCATTCCTCTTCTGTCACTGCCTCTCAGGGACACCAGCCCGGGCCTTGCTCTGCACCATACAGGTACGTTAGACCTGAGCCAGCCTCTGTTTCCCATCTTCTCTGTGTTCACAGAATAGTGAAAATGGATGAGTTCTACTCTCTAAAGAAACACCCTGAGCTCTTGTTAAGCATCATGTGCCTCTTACTGAAGCTGCAGTGCTTGCAGTGCTTGCAGAGCCACCTGGAGTGTGTGCACAGCACGTATGCACAGCTTTGGCACAGGGACAAGGGCAGGGGCCTCTTTGGAGTCAGCACTGATCATTCAGAAGGGGGTGACCAGCAGTGCTCATGGCTCTTGAAATGGGGCAGAATATTCTGCTTACTGTATGCAATCTCTGCTCATGCTGTGGGAGTTTGTTTTGCAGGGTTTTGTTTACAGTCTTATTTACAGGCACAGATTTGGGTTTGGATTTTGTACACAAACTTAAGTTTTGGCAAAACCACAGCTCTTCTGCTTACCAATCTGACTCCAGCATAAACAGTGGTGCAGTGGGAGGGCAAATCTTTCAGAAATTATTGAGGGTGTTATGAACCTCAGAAATAAAATAAGGAGTTAAATCCCTTGACTTGAGATTTTATGAAAATGTAAAAATGATGGATGTTGGGTTCTTTATACATCTTTTTCTCTGTTTCTGTAACACAAGGCTGCATAATAATTTGTTAATAGGATATGATAGGTAGTTTTGGGAAGGTGATCTGTGATGCACTGTTTGCATAAAATCCAACCAGGTGAGTACAGGAAGAGCAAGAAACGCTGAGTTTTCCACATGAATGTTCACTAGATACATAAAATACATAGGAGATTGAGATTTTGACAAAATGTAGTCTTGATCCATTCCACTATGGTTTGTATAGTGTTTGCCAAGCATCTTATTTCTGCTCCTCTCCCTGTGTTCTGAGAAATTATGTTGTCACTCTCAGCAGATGACAGTCTCTAATACCTGGAGGGAGGGAGCAGCACACATAACATGGACCGTGTAGTGTTGAGCACTGAGATTTTAGAATTAAAACATACATACAGATAGAAGCTTTTGAAAGGTCAAGGCCAATATGACTACATACTTGCAGGTGCCAGAATTACATATGGATTAAAGAGACTACATGGGTAAGTTAACATATGAAAAATTCACTAAGAGCAGTTGTAAAACATGTATTAGCTTATCTCTGAAAGTCTGCACTGAAATCCACTAGTTTTGGTTTCCACACTGAACCAGGGATTTGCTTTGAAGATAACTTGGAGGAGATTTCTTCAGTGGTAAAAACATGTCAGCCTCAGAAACATATTGTAATTGTTACCATGAAAATGTATACTAAATTGCTTGCAAATCAAAATTTCATGCAACACTACAATCAACACCCCATCAATGGATATTAGAAATAAAATGTAATGCAAATGGTAAACAACTGTGTATCTAAAAATCAAAATAAAAATGCACAGTTAATGCAAATTGCCACGGATGAAGGAGAGAGACTGGAGATGATTACAGAGCTCTGTTTCATAATTTGAAGTAATAACCTTTGGGTAATACATTCCTGCTGTTCATAAGAAAAATGTACATCATAAATTGTTCACAGCCCCCTAGTCACTCAGAAATAAAAAACCCCATTGAAAATACATTTCAGAAATAGTATGGTCTCTCTCTGGTCAGATTCCATCAGCAAAGCATGAATTCTGGGCAGTTTGTGTTCATCATCACCCTGCATGAGCGGGATCCTCAGCAGTCTGTGTCTCTCTGGCTTCCCTTGACTAGTGATGGGGGATGTATTTTTTGGGTGTGGGACAGTTCCAGCAGCTGTCAGCACCCTTCCAGAGTTCTTCCACGTGTATTGATTCCTACACTTAGTGTTTGAGGTGGTGAAAAAAGACAGGGACTGATTCCCATCCCAAAACAGCAAATTGGAGGGCACAGCAAAGGCAGCAGAATTGCAGGGAAGTGTTCTAATGAATAAGATCTTGTTATGATTATAAATACAAATGCCACAAACAGGTATCTCTTGGAAGAAAGAATGAATGAGAGGGGAAAAGGAAGGAATAATAAACTGAAGTGCTTGGGAAAACTGCATATCCTCATCCCTTGAAATGTAAACGAAACTGGAAAAGAGTGCTGTAAAAGTGAGGAGCTTTAAATGGAGAACTGCATAAACAACCATAATACCCAATTTAAGACCATAGTACCCGTAATGTTAGTGATAAGTCTTTTTGTAGTGAAACAGGCTGGTTTTGCTAATTTATTGGCAAGGAATCTGGAACTAATGTTCCATTAATATAGTGGAATACAAGAGGCATGAAAACAAAAGGAGTTTTACAGTAAGACCATATTTAAATAGTCTACATTACTATATACCATATTACTAATGTAGCAATATATCGCTGTATGGTATATCAAAGGGACAACAAGGCTGACTGTTGAATACAGTCGAGGATTTCAAATTAGTTTCAAGTCATCCAATGTCTGCCATTAAAGTGTGAATACTGTTCTCACCGTTTTCCAGTTTCTGGATGAGAATTGGGGGCTTACTGTTGGAAATACTTCATCGATCAGCAGGGAGAAAAGTATCTCTATCCTTGTTTATTTCACTTTTTGGAGGACAGAAGAAACGAACTGGAAAGCCTGAGCCTCAAAACTAACCAAACAGAAAAGCTCAGGTGGAAGGGGAGTGACTGATGGGATAGGAAGAGAAAGCTAAGCTGTTGGTTTGATCCTTGAGAGGTAGCTAGGGCTGGGTAATGAGCAGGATGGTCAAACATGTTCTAAACACTTGAAGAAAGTGAGAAAAAAGCCTGTCTGTTGTCCCTTCATTTCTTTCCTCATCTACTTAAAATACTGTGTCTGTTGGGCATCACCAAACATTCCATTAATGAAAGTTTCCTCTAGTAAATCCTAACGCGCTGTTTCTGGCTTCTCTCGCAGACAGGCTCAAATCCTTCACCTTTGCCCTGTAGTGCAGAGCTGGGAGCCCAGCTGTTCTTCCTTGCTTTGTAAGCAGAGGTCTCCTGAAGGAGCCAGAACTTTGGTGTGTTGGATGGCTCCTTTTTACAATTGCACACTTGGGAGCCCAGCTCTCAGCCTGGATGCGTGGCCTGGATTAAAGTAGTTGCTGACAAAAGTAATCAGCTGAAAGACTCATTTGTGCCCATCTCTTAGGTTTGGGTTTCTTGCTGTTAAGAAGAGGTAAATCCACAGGTGTGCTGAACTAAAAGGAGAGTCAGGCAGCTTCCAGGGATGCTGAGAGAATGCAGAGTGAAGCAAATATCGGGCTTAATCCAAGTCTGTGAAATTGCCAGCCTTTCACGTTGCTGGCAGTGAAACCGCTGTCCTTGAAGGCAGCTAGTTGGTAATGTAAAATTCTGGCAGTGCTTCCCAGACAATCTGTTGAATCTGTTGATGTTTGCAGCTACAAAAGCTTCAGAAAAATTAACACTTGTGTGTGTGGGCACTTTTGCATCTCTGTATGCCTATATACTGTATGTTTTATTCTGATAGCACTCAAGTAAAAGAGAAATAAAAATTTGAAACAGCTGCCCCTTCTGATAGCTGCTACCTTGGGACTTATTCCAGTGCTTGTTGAAAGTCAGTGACAGAGATCCCATTGCCTTTATTCATGCAGGATCAGGGCCTTTTATGATGTGGTCAGTCCTGCTGAGCATGTTTTCAAAGAATATTCACTTGGATTAGACCATGCACTGGGCTGCACTAACTCATTTCTGCTTTAGCTCTTCCTAAGTGTTCTGGTTCAGGCCTGTTGGTAACCAGGGGTGTCTGTCCATGGAAACAGACCTAGCTGAGTAAATGTTGGAACAGGCTCCTGGAAACAGGTTCTAAATTTATGACTGTTCATACAGAAAATCTGAGGAAATTCTTCTTAGCAAAACATGCAGTTCATGGGTTCAGTGGTTAACACAGCAGTGGTTTAAACCCCAAATTTTTCCTGATAATGAACTGATCACATGCAGGCCACAGACAGAGAAAGATCCACCCATCCTGCATGGAACAAATTTACTTGTCAGTGTGTTTGTTTACTTGTACTGTCCCACTCTCAACAACAAAAAGCAAAATAATACCTAACCTTCTAAAAGATAACGTGTTTTCTCCCTAACTGTGAATATGTATTTTTGGAGTATAGCATTTGTCCATGGAGGTGGCAGCTTCTTGCTTTGTCTTAGTAGAGTCTGCTATTTTTTACTGATTTTAATGCTGCTCTTCTTAAAACAGCTGAATTATTCAAACCAAAATGCCTCTACAAGAATTCTACATATGTCACATACATTATGTTATTTCAGGAGGGAATAGAAAAGAAAATCCTCAGCAGAATTGCTTCAGAAACCAGGTTTTGTTCTTGACTTTGTTGTTTTATGTACTCTGCTTCATTGTGGCAGGAGAACTGAATGCAAATGAGAAAAATCAGCCCAATCCCAGACACCAATTCTGTGGGATTTAATTTAGGAATTGAAACTCCAGCTTGAATTTTTTCTAGAAAATTTGCAAGTCAGATTATTTGAAGAATCTAGACAGTCCAAATATTTTTTCCTAGGCAGAGGGGTGTTTTGGCTTAATCTTTCTTACCTACCTATTTTTTTGCAGAGACTGGTGACAAAAACCCCTAGCTTTGGGACTGTTTATGGGGATGTGACATTATCTCTCTGTGCCACTGTCTCTCTAGGTTACAGCAGAGTGATTTAGAGGTCCAGGGATGTCTCCTCTGTTCTGAGAACTCAGTTTTCTCTTGTTTTCTGTCTCTTCTTTCTCCACCTTGGCAGAAGCTGCCATGCAGATAGTGCACAGATGAAGGGTATCTTCTGAAATCTGTGCCAGTATTTTGTATCTTTTGTAATTAACTTAATAATGCTCTCTTCTAGGAGAACATTTTTTTTCACCCTGCATTGCTGTCGCTTTACACTTTAATCAGAAACAACACAACCTTTTGTGTGGAATCACTGTATAGTGATACAAATGTTTGATCTTTTCTTCAAGGTGATTCTTTATATGAGGATGCATATGCAGCTGTTTCATTTGAAGGGCCCATTAAAATCTTTGCTCACTTTTTAGCTCTGGGACTGGATGAATTTCTATTAAGGTCTGCTGAGCTGGGAAAGCTGGGACAAATGTGTTTGCATTTTAAGTAAGTTCCATCGGTAAAGTTGATACAGCACTGAGCTCTGAAAGTCTGGAAAGGAGATTATATGAATTTTGTCTAGGTCATCTCCATCATGGAAGTTGATAGCCACTTTTTCTTGTAGCTATTTCTGTGTACTAGACACCAGTTCCTGGGGTATGGAAAGCCAGGCTTTCTCATCGGCTGTTTGAAACTAGGCCTCTTCCCAGTTTCCATAGCCCTGCTCTGAATTCCTCATGCACTCATTTATTTCCCTGTTTTGACCGTATCCTTTCCCTCCAGCAATGTGTGGGAACTGCTGCTTGATTCACAACCACTAGTTTAGTAATTTTGCTACAGCAGTCTCCAGCCAGTAATTCATGCAAACATTTAATGTGCAAATTGGATTGGTTTCCATGGAGTAAAATCCAGTTCTACTCTCCATCAAGTGTGAGGTTTGGCTGTTGAGCAGGGATGAATGAGCACTGGAGTGATCTGCCCCGAGCTGGCTGGGTCCCTTGGGAGCCTGGAAAGAACAGGGAGAGGAGCCCCTCTCAGGAGCAGCTGTTCCTGCCTTTCTGCTCAGGGAGGGACTGGATGACCTCTGAAGGTCCCTGACAGCTCCAGGTTCCGTGGATTTGATGATGACTTGTGTTTCATTCATCAACTTGTTGTTTATAGGGGATAGCAGCACTTGCTGAGGTGGGACCAGCCGAGACTTTAGCGCTTCCCCTTTTGAACAAGAGCTGAGAGAGGGGATAAACTTCCTTCCCTTTTTACCCCCTCATGATAACCTTCCTTTCCCCCATCCACACCTCCTACCTGTACCAGCTGTGCTTAAGGCAGGACACCCTCTTCCCTGCTTTTTCTGCATTTGATTCTTCCTTGGCCACTTCCATGTGTGAGCCTGTCCAGTTCTGCCCTAAGACTTCAACAATTTCCAGCTGCACCTGCCCTGCTCCTTTGCCCTCCTCAGCTGCTGAGGGTTTTAATCTACCACAGAAGAGGGAGGGTTTTTTTTCTGGACTGGTGTTTCATGTGGCATGTGCATTCCTCTTAGCTGGCTAACATGTAATTCCCATCTGAAAGGTTGCTTGTTCTAGCCAGAGTGCCTGCAAGAAAGCGATCATCTTAATACAAAGGCATCATGAGTAGGTTGGCAAGTATCCTAAAAAAACACAGTGTTATTATTAAAACATTGCCTTGCTCACTCACTAAGTCTTTGTGTATCTTGTGGATTTTTTATTCTTTCTGAACATGTTTCTGCGTTACGCTCTCTGTGATCATCTCTTTGACTTCTTTTGCATCTCCGAGACACAGACTGTTGGTGTTGGAGCGATGCTGCTCTAGTAGTGGTTCACACAGAGTGCAGAAAATCTCAGCCCAGCTGCTGCAGTGATCCCTTTGTGAGCAAAACACAACTTGAGTTTGCTTATCTAGGCTAGACTGCATGTTTACTATATGGACCTAATTGATAGGCAGTGGCATTTATGAACAAGTCTCAAGAAAATGGTGTGAGGAAAGGAAGCCTCCTAAACTGTAATCTCTTTTAGATTCTACATGAAATGATACCCTCATGTTTCAAGGCAGTTTAGTGTGCCAGTAGTTTTAGTGTTTAAACTAATCCACTGAGGAAAACCAGAGCCAAATGGTTAATATAATAAATACTGAAAGCAGATTATTTTACTCTTTGGATCTATTCCTACAGTGCTATACAAAGACTCCTCCATTGGTTATTAAGAATTTAGGGCATGGATGAATGTCAGTGGGAGTCTGTGGAAATAATTCCTTTGACTTCAATTGGATTAGTATCAGCTTCTTATGAAATAATTGTAGGAAATCACTGTGTAGGACCTGTTGCTGAAATTCATAGAAATATCAGACTAAAAGGAACAAATACCCAAGACCATTTCCTTGTGAGAGACAAACAAGTGAGATGCCTTCCACAAGCTGAGAAATGCATCTCTTTTAAAACATTCATAAAATGCTTCAGACATGCAGCGTTAATAAAATCAATGTTCTTTTGGGGATGAGCTTTACTGAATCAGGGCCTGGTAAATGTCTCTGGATTGTGCAGATCTGCTGTCACACAGGAAACCTGTCTGTTACTGCATTCCAGATAATCATTTGCAGAAACTTCATAGCATTATGAGGAGAAGAATTTAATGGTAGAGTATCAGGTTGTTTCCAGATGCATGAGCAACTATACTTTGTTGAGCCTCTGAGAAAATGGTCTCTCACATTAGTAACCTGTAACTAAGCATTTGTCAAATTACTGAATGATTAGGTATTCTTAAAATTTCTCTTCTTTTCAAAGGAAAAGTAATTGATCTAGATTAAAGCGATACTTGCCTTGAAAGGAAAAAAAAAGATATGTCAGGTGTTGAAGAGCTGAAGTAGTGACCAAATCAAATCTGATTGCATTTTTTGCTTTGTGTATTTATAGGAATTACATTTATCTCTAAAGAATTAAAATATCACTAAAGAATTAAAATACCAATTATCAGTCTCAAGTAACACAAAAGCAGATGCTTGTGTCTTATAATTCAATATATACTAGATTGTTTTCGTCTAATTTTTGATATCTGATAGAAATACATTCAGTATTCAGCCAATAAAAGCATTTTTATGTCATCCTTATTCCCTTCCAGCCCCCATTGAACTTTAAAACAGCCACTGGGCTGTCCTCAATTGAGGAAAAGATTGATTTTTCATAGCCTAGTCTATTCTGTTTCCATAGAAAATATTTTTTATTTACAGCTGAAGAATATAGAGATAACTATTTTTTGGGGACATTGCTTAACATTTCCATGTAATTGACTTTGAAGAGCATTTAAAATATCTCTGTAATTTTGAAACACTGTTGGGAGAATAGGAAAACTCATCTAGAAGTTTTTATAGAAGATGAAATGAGGACTCAGCTGTAGGTTTCTTTAGCAGTATATTACCTGTATAACTAGGTGAAAGCAGAGACCTGTTTTCTTTTCTACTTGATTTGTGGCAGAAAGGAATCTTCTGTATTGATGATAGCATTATGCAGAAGAATATGTATCAGAATTCAAACCGTTCTAGTTTAATGCATATTTTTAAAAATATTTGTGGTTTTAATGTATTTTCAGAGGTTCTCTATGCAGCTTCATTTGTACTTTGTAAGTCATAATGAAGGTGATGATCATTCCTCTTTACGTGAACAGCAGTGGGCAGCTGTCAGAAACATTTTGGTGTTTGTTTAGGGCAAGGGTGGCCACAGAGGGAAAGTCAGTGTTTTCAGCCAATTCTTTCTATTTTTCTCAATGTAAAATGGAGCTACTCTGGCATTGACATAATTCCAAGGAGCAAGCTGGTTGGAGAAGAGTAAGTCATCAGAATTCCCGGATAAGAAGTCATCCCATTTTTCTTTCTGGCATTTAGTGGTATTTGCCTCCCTCTGGGCAGGTTCTTCCATCTCCAGCCTGCTGCAGCAAGCTCTCACAGCAGAGGCTTTCCCCAGCTTCACTGAACTTCAGCCTGCAGTGTCTTCCCTGACTCAGAGCAAATTGTGCCTGTGTGCTGAGGCAGCATTGCAGGCAAAATCTTCCCATCCTTCCGTGGTGCTGGATCAATACCGGCATTCTCAGGAGTTCTTGCAGTGCTGGGCAGCGGCCAGGCCTTTGAGGAGGGTCTGTGTTCCCCAGTGTCTCTGAGCAGCCCTGGGTACGCCCTGCTTGCTGCCCTGGGACACTGCCCCGGGGACTGCACAGCCACTGATGGATGATGATGATGATGATGATGGGTGCTGTGCAGCCTTCCCCTGGCTGGGATTACAGCAGGACACCTGCAGTAGTGCAGCCTGGGGACAAGCTGAGCTGCAGCATGTCTGGGCTCTTTGTGTGCAAGGTTCAGGGCTGCTTTAAAACAAGGAAGTGGAGGGTGTTGTGTTTCAGGCTATGGCTAAACTTCATTAAGAGGTTGGGTTTCTTCAGGCCGAGTAGGAGCAAGGTGTAATCAATAATGTAGCTCTGCACAGGTTTGATTGATTGATTGAGCCTTTCATGTACTCATGAGATGGAGGAATGAAGCACAGAATGTTCCCTGGAATAAGCAGTGGATGGTCCTTTCAGGGAAATGGCTGTTCTCTCTCCTTGGGGCACAGCCCCACCGTGCTTGTGCATGTGATTTATGATTCTGCGCACACTGCACCTCTCATGAGACAGGCTTGCACTTCCCACATCGTCCTGGTGATCATTCACTTCATCTGCTCCAGCCTCACTTCCTCTCTACTGAATAGGAGAAATCTGAATGGCACCTTCTGTTTTAAAGTGAGTTTTCCTCTGGGTTGTGGGCATGACCTGATCTTTACAAACAGAATTTCAGTAAAAAAACTTCGCTGACTTTCTGCAGAACAAAACTCCGGAAACCCCAGCTGGTGAAGTATCAGCCCTGGATACTGCTTCCTGTACCAGATAGAAGTCTTCTAAGATTAACTTAATTTTTTCCACTTGAAACTGAGAAGTCTTCTAAGATTAACTTGAATTTTTCTGCATGAAACTGAATTTAACTATGCTTATGCAACCGATTTATGCTGAAATATATATGTAAACATGGTACAGGGAAAAAGACACTTTTGAGGGGCTTCTGAGGATATGTATAAATTGGTAAGGGCACCCTGAAAATTATACATGTTATGTAAAGGCAAACTACCAGAATCCATACCTTTGTAAAAAGAAAAGTTGTTAATGGTTCTACAATAATTTATTTATAGTATATTATATAATGCTTTTTAAATTCTGGTGACAAAGACTTGTGTAAGTCCCATATAGGTACTAGGATGCACTTCAGTTTGGTTCATTTACTGTTTACTGGGATTTCAGTTCTGATCTCCTCTGCCAGTAGTTAATTAAAAACTTCCCTATTACTTGGCTCCCACTGAAAGAATGTATCTGAGTGGATGAAAGTTCCAGCTCTACAAAAGTTGTGGTATTTTTATTCACAATGTTCCCTTGCAGTTTTTCTCCTCCATGTAATATTGGTGCTGATATTTTTAGCTCTGTCAGCCTTAAACTCCAGAATTTTGTTTGATAGTTTAAGAATGTCGCAAGATTTAAAAAAATCCAATTAACCAACCAAAACCAACAAAGGAAGGGTGGCTTGCATGCTGATTTTAGGATTGGCAAATTCAGTTTTGTTTTATTCTAGTTATTTTTGTTCCTATTACTTTTCCTTTTTTTTGGGGTATTTTTTTTTAACATCTTGATATGTTAGGTATGTTCAGCAATGCATGCAGCATTTGAGAGGTTTTCTGAACACCCTGTAAATTTTAATTAGCTGGTTAGCTTTTCTGCCAATGTCAGTATTTTTCTATGTGCTCTGAGCTAGGTAACCATCTCTGGTGACTAATTCACTAAGAAGATTTTTGTTCAGCCTCTAAAATCCAGTTTTTAGAAAATGGCCTTTCAAATTGAAATAGGTGTTGGTGAAGTTAAATGAATTTTGCCTAGTCTGCATTAAAAATGTCAACTGCATGAGTCAGTGTATTTTCTTGATTGGGTTTTATTTCAAAATAAGAGAGTAATGGTTAAACAAAAACCTCTTTCACCAGTGCAGAGCATTGGTAGAACACCAGTCATGTTAAGGAGAGAGTATTCCCAGAAACAGCCCAAATCAGAGCTAGGTTAACCATGAGAAGTGTAACTGAGACTAGTTTGACCCCTGTTCTCCTGGGTTCCTGCCTTGGATAGATAGAGTTGAGTGTCTTGGGAAGAGGAGCTACAGCTGTCTACATTTTCTTCACCTTAACTACAGAAATACCTGATCTTTTTTTTTTTTTCCTAAAATGTCCTGATTGTGCCTGTGCTTGGCCTTGTTTCCACAGCAGATAAGTTTTCTGATTTGTCAGCCCTTCTCTGACAACAGGGAAAACACAGTGCAATTCCCAAGTATCACCAGGCAGTCTTTTATTTGTTTATCTGCCTACACCAAAACAAATCCCAGCTGGTGGCAGCAGGTTGGCGTGGAGCCTTGGGTGGGCCCAGATTCCTCCTAGAAAGGTTATTAATACCCTTGAAGTAAAACATGTACTGAAATGTCTTAATGGGGGAGAAAAACTCAGTTCCTCTTGGAAAAGTAAGCTTCTCTTCTAAATACTTACTGAGTTATCACTGCACAACAAAGCTCTCTTGCTAACTGATCAAACTGCATTTGCAGGTGTCAGAGGTACCTTGCTACAGCAGAACCTTGAGCTGTGTCCATAATGTCCAGAGGTCTCATCAGGGATGAAAGTCACTCAGCATCCCTGGGTTAAAACATGGCCTTTGTCTCCTTATTCCTGGTTATTCACAGAACATGCTGACATTTTTTTCACATGCTGGAGTTATTCTTTAAAAGATTTCTCCTGTATGAAGCTTCTTTGCTATCTCAAATGTCAGCTACAGATCATCAGATTCATTTCTAAAATGAATTTTAATGTATCACAGTTCCTTCTCCTATTTATACTTGACTATCTCCAGCACAAAGCCTCCAGATACAAGATACTATCCAAATCCTACCTTTAATCTGTTTGTGTTTATATTCATAGTGTCAGTTAATGTTAAGAAACTGTACATGGGCTCAAAAATATATTTTACATCATCACTAAATACCACTAAACCTTTTCTTTGTAGAAGCAAATCCCAAGAATATACAGAAGATTATTATTTCAAATTAAGATACAGACAAGGCAGTGTGCATGGTATGCATGTTTACATACTTGGAGCTGAGGATGCAGGAGTGGCAGGCAAGGAAGTGGAGCTTTTAGTGTGTGTGAGGAGCATGGGATGTGGTAAGCAAGGAGGAAGGACAGAGCTGGGGGCCAGTGATGGTTGGTGGGAACACAGACATTGAGCAGCACAGTGAGGGGCAGCTTTCGCTTGGTCAGTGATGTGTAAGGGCTAGAGAGGAGAGCACAGGTCATTGCAGACAGGAGCCTGGGACAAGGACTGTGACAAGGAGTTAAAAAAATAATAATTGTGAAAAGGAGCCAGAATAGAAGGGATCTGCTTGGCTTTTTACAGGAGTCAGGAGAGTGGGGTCAGGCAGCCTTCCTGATCCTCCACCCTGAGCAGCCTCTGGAGCCTACCAGGACAGGATGGCAGCTGCCTGGCAGCTCTTCTTCCCCTGCCAGAGCAGTTCATTGCCTTCAGCCCCTCCTAACACTGCTCAGTACTGTGGCTTTGAAGCTTACTTAGTTGGGTGTTTTCCTTTAAATTGTTAAAAATTTTTCTTAGCTCCAGCTTGGAGTGCTTGGGTTTGATGTTTTTAATATCATATTCTAAAGAACAGTCAAAATCACTCCAAGAAAGAGATTAATCTATTGAGTAAAAAACAGTGGTAGATATGTAATAATTCGGACATTTGGGTAGTAGCAAAGGATAGCCAGTCAGTGCATAATAATTATTTTCCTGTTTGTGTTAGCACAGCCTTGTACTGTCACACTTAGAATTAATGTTACCACTGAGGTGGAATTGTGAAAAGGCTGTGCCAGCCAATTAAAATGGTAATATGACTTCAGAATCTGTTTGTGATCCTATCGATTCCTTCTTATGGAACGCTTCTCTGTGACCTTTTCCAAGCACATACTGTACTTTTCACACTTTTGTAGATTAATCTTGTAGAACAGTATTTTAAATTGTCACACAGTAGGCTTGTAGAATTTCATAAATTGCCAAAAAGATGATAAAAACTACAGTGATTCTGTGCTAAAGAGCATTAGAGCACTGCCAGCAGATCATGCAAAGTGCCTCTGAAAGTCTTCTGGGAGCCCCCCATAGCAGAATGAAAATCACAGTAAAGCAATTACAAAGAGGAAGATGTCTTTTATGAAGACACAGGTATTTGTTGTGGTGGGAAACTTGTTTTTAAAATGTACTACAGCGTTAGTTTTCGAAGAAAATTTAGAATAAGAACAATTTATAGTTCATAAAGTTTAAAAATATGAGTAAAAAGACCTTTTAAAACTTGGAGGAAAGCAGTCACTACACTGGAGTCTGTTGAACTGTAAAATGTTGGGCATGCACTTCATTCCTTCGATACTCAGGTGTGAGAGATGGAACCCAAAGCAAAATTCCACACTGGAGTCCAACTCCTCTGAAGCTTTACAAGTCTGAGCCTTCAGATAGAGACCAGTGAGTTAGGTGTGATGGGAATTGACCTTTCTGGAGAGAATTCATGGGGAAGGGATTGTGCAAATGGATTTTAATTGTGATGAAAAAACGCTTTTGAGTGTCATAAGGGCAGGAAATGAATGTGCTGCCAGACTTTCTAAGTTATAGGAGATTCCTTGGCTCAGAGAAGAGAGGTAAACACAGATGCAGTGCTTATTGACTACTTGCTTATTTGAGCCAGCTCTGCCTCTTTTTCAGGAAGTGAGAGGAATGTACAGGAATTTCTTAAGTGTTTTCTTATAGGTGACAGCTTTGCCTTCCACTGCCAAGCTGGTCTGTAGGTCCCTTGTCCTTTAGAGTGCCCACACTGCTGAGTGTGCTCTTTACTGTGTGACTCTCACTCATCTCCTGCATACTCCTTGAGACCAAATCGAGGCTCTCATCTCTTCAGAGCTCCCTTCCAAACTGGGGCTTTTTTAGGCAGTCTTTGCTGGCAGCTCAACATCGTCCCCTTCCCATCCGTCACCCCACCCAGCATGGCCTGTGAGTAAAATAAACCCAAGCTGAAAGTGTTCTGAATGAGGCAGGTGGCTTTATATGGGGTTTATAATCTTCATTCACTGGATATTTGATTTTAATTCTAAGCTCTCTTAACCATCACAGTCCATTCAGTCTTTCATTTTTAATTTGTTATTACCTTGTCTCCATGATTATCAAATTGCTGAAATCAAATTTCTGTAATCAAATTTCTTCCTGTGAAATACTTGGTACTTATCAGTAAGGGCTAGACCTTCCAGTTCATCATCTTTGTGATTTTTCTCATGCTTGGAGTATTTCTGTGCCACTGGAGAGGCAGAAACAAAGGGCCAGCTTGCTGGGCAGTGTGTGCTGTGAGGTTTGTGCAGGCTCTGCAGTGTGTGCTGGGCAGGCAGCGGGGAGCTGGGAGCTGCTTCTGTGAGATGGACTCGCTGCCCTGGGCTGTGGGAGTGCCCCAGTAACTGCAGTGCTCTGGCTGGCACACATCTGCTTTCACAGCACTTCCTTTGCAGCCAGGATGGCCAAAACCTGACCAGAAGGCTGGGATTCTATCTTGTTTCCCTTAGTGAGTGTTTCTCGGAGAGACCTCATCAGAAGCAACCATATCCTTTCTGTATTGACCTCCTCCCATCCTAGGCAGAAGCAGATGAAGAAGCTGTGGTGGATGCCAGACTGCTTTACCCGCCTCTCCTCTAAAGGGTGCTAAACCTGTCTGGTGCACAGGGCATTGTGGAAACACATTTCTGTGTGCAGTGGGTGCTTGAAGGAACACTTGGAGATTCATAAATCTCCACTGGAATAGCCAGGTAGCCTGTGCTGGCCCAGGGAGGGCACAGTGCTGCTGGCCTTGCTGCAGACAGGTAGAGATGGGACTAGACTGGTCTTGTCTGGGCTTCCTGTGAGATCCTGTGGGCCTGTGCAGTTTGTGGGAAGGTCAGTTTAACTTGCTTTTTGATGCTTTTGCCCATCATGTGCAGTAATGTATGCTGCTGTGCATCTGCAGAAGCGCTCTGATAGCTTTGTCAATATGCTTCACTTGCTGCTGCAGGAAGATGTGTGTGGACCCAGAGAAATGTAGGAATTATTTGGATAGTGCTGGGGAGTTGTTCAGCATGGCAGGCACCGAGGCTTACACCTAGCACCACTGCATAAACTCACTGCCCTGTGAGTTCTGGCACACAAGGGACTGTGGGGAGTGCGGATGGTAAGACCAGAGCCTGGGAGCAAAGAGATAAATAGTGTAGGCACACTCAAGTTTTGAAAACATCACAGATATTGAATCAGCTGAATGTAAATATATCTCTTTTACTTGAATATACTCCCAGGCTACATATCTTGCATTTTATTTAGCTTCAAGTCTGAATTTCTGCTAAGAAGATAAAGATTTCCTTGTTGGATCAATTTCCCGTGACAAATTGTCTGATTTATAGAACAGTGCTACAACTGTCTTTGCAACCTTTTTCTGTGTAAATCTTGGATCTGATGACTCTGCCCTCTTAGAGGTAGTATTACTGCGTCCTTTCAGAAATGCTCCCAGATCCACCTCTGAAGACTCTCTGCTCCTGGTGCTTTCCACCCACAGCTGAATTCCAACTGAATGAACACACAGGTATCGTGCAGTGGCAGCAGGCAGTGCTTTGCAGCCACACAGAAAGCCTGGGGAAAGCTCATGAGCTGCATCCCTTCTCCAGCAGCTCTCCCCCTGTCCATATGGCCTCTCGAGAGTTCTTTTGGCATGAGTGGGAGGTAATGGTGGGCAGTTTGCAGCAGGAGCAAAGTCCCCCCGAGCATCCCGAGCGGACACCGGTGCGTTTCCCGCAGGAGATGTGGGGTGAGGTCTTTGACTTGGTGACTGATGGTTTCCAGAGGCACCTGGAATGCTGGCCTCACCAGATCGGTGTGAGCCCATCTGGAACGATCTCAGCCCACATGACTGTTCTCGTGTATGTGCAGCTCCTTGCTGAAATTTTAGGGTAACTTGGTGTAATAACTGAAGCACGAGCTGGCCAGTCTCCAGTCTGGTGAGCCACTCTGTCAGTCAAGTAGAACTCCATTAAGCTATCAGCTTCTGGTTTCAGTATTCCTACATGAAAACAGATTTTCTCTCCAATATTCACAGGTTTGACAGAGAGCAAAATATTTCCGTTTCCCCCAGCAAACAGCTTGTCCTCATGTAATGACAGTTTTCCATCTGCAAGAACTGCCTTTTTGATACCACAAACCACCTGAGGTGAAAATGTAACTGACTTGCTCTGCTGTAAACCTGCCAAAAGTAAAATTATTTTTGCCTGTAGCAAGAACTGTTTTCGTGCCAGTGTATTTTCCAACTTTGCTAAAAGTTACATACTTATGATTTCATCAGAAGAATAGCTGTAGCGTATCTCTTGGCAAATTAGCTTATTTTATTGTGAATCAAGGCAGCAGTTTTATTTGGGACTTCAGGCTTCATATTCACGGAAGAAATCTCTGGTGTGTCAAATTATGCCTTGTAAGTACCTGAATCTGAGATTCTAAATCCCAGGTAAGACAGAAAAACAGACCCATTTCTGGAAATAAAGGGAACTGCAAGTTTGCATTTTCAGCTCCTTTTGAAGCCAAGGCATTTTTGTTTTGATTTAGTAATATAGATTGAAGTATGTAATGCATTAATTTTGAAAATATTTGACCTAGAGAATCACATATTAGTTACAAATGCTCCAGTTAGAGAGATTTCCAGAAAAATGACATGGGAGAAGAAGAAAACAAAATGATTTGTATCTTTAGAGGTCTGCATTGTAGTGTTTTGGCCAGCATCGTGTTCCAACAGACTCTGAGGCCGATCTCAAATGTAATTTTTTATTTTAAAATAATACAGTTTCATGATGTACTTAGAATTGACTTCGAACAATGACTTTTTTTCCACGCACTGTGATTATCCTTGTATTAGGAGATATTTAATAAAAAGGCATTAGTTGCCCTGACCTTGCCAGCATTCCAGAGGATTTGACAAGATCTGTCATGTCCTTAATCCAGTGCAGCATTCTGAATTCTAAAGAAGGTATCCCTTGTGTGCCTGTGCGAACTTTGGCCAGCAAAGGGACTCTAAGAGCAGAGTGCAGGCCACGGAAACCCGCAGGCTTCTCCTGCTCTCTGATCTGAACCAATGGCACTGCTACAGAGTTTTCCTTCCCAGTCAGGAATATGTTGGTGCTGGGTAAAGCTTTGTTCTTACCGTGCTTCCTATTGATGCCAAAATCCTTCTGCCGTGGTTCCTTGATGCCAAAGAACCTCGCCTTTTCCTGGCGTTACCCATGGCAGCATCTCGCTTCTGCTTAGTTCTGTGACTGTCCAGGAAGGTGATGGTCCCTCAGAGGGCCAGGAGCTTTATCCTTGTGCTGCTGCACACCCTGTCTGTGCCCTTTGAGTGCTCAGAGCCCAGGGTGCTCGTGGTGGGGCTCAGGGGCTCCTCCTGCACTCCAGCCTGGGTGACAGCATGGCCACAGAGCCCCTGATTGCAGCAGTGCTCTCCAGCCAGCATCATCCACTGCTGCAAGGATGGAGCTCCTAAATGAGCTGCTATGGAGTGTGAAATACAGTGAGAAAAATACAAGATACCCGAGTATTCATCACAGTCGCTTCCTAGGAGAAAAATATTGCTCCCAGTGAAATCAATATCAATATCAGCATCTCTGTTGATTTTTGCAGAGCTGAGAAAAATTTCAGCATGGAATAATAAGCCTTGGCTGCCTCTTTTCCTGGTCCTATTTGCATTTCATCAAGTAATGGAGTATCAGCTACAGCACATTAGAAAAGCCAATCCATATTCTGACTGGCTATGGACTTGGTAATTTGACAGTGCTTTAAGTCAACATTACTTTAAAGTATTTTTAATCACAGCAACATGAAAAATAGCATGGATTATTATTCCACTAGGAAATAAATGTAAAACTGTGTAAAATGGCAAGACAGTTAAAAAAACCCAGACCCTGCTAGAAGAGACTCTCTTTAACAATATGCAATAAAAGCTTAACTCTCTGACAGTCTAAAAATTGACAGTTGAATCATCTTAAAATAATCCAGTGAGAGCTGTCCAAATGTAGTCCATCGACAACTGCTGGATACCAAGTGCCCTGGAAAAGGTGTTGCAATCCCCCAAGTTAAACCAGGCATTTCAGGGCGTCTCAGTGCAGTAGTGTTTGCGTGATAAACACACAGACCGGTGTTAAATCGTGCCTTGACTTCTATTGAACCAACTAAAATGTTCCCCAAATTAAAATATTTAGAACAGAGTATCGAGTCACAAGAAATTAAAGAGACATTCCACACATTGATGTATATTATATGCATAAATCATCTTGAAAGTATTCTGAGTGTCACATTGGATATAAGCAAAGAGTCATTACATTTTCTGTGTGAAAGAATTATTAGGCTGCAGCACCACATTGGGGCTGTGGTTGTTTTGATTTTGACAGTAAATCATTTCAATAGAGATGGAATGCAAAATGTTTCAAGCCAAACCTTTAGGGAAATGTATAGGCACTGTCAGCATATCCTTAAATATTCTAGAAAAGAAAAAGAAAATTTCAAAAATGAGAAGATTCATCATGAAAAGAAGGACAATCTGAGTCTAGTATTTCTGGAAATAAAACTGCTGTGGTACTAGTACCAAATCATAAAGGTCACAGGGGTTTTTCCTTAGACCTGTAGGTCTAAATGATGGAACTGTGATGCCACACTTCCTTGGAAACCAGCAATAAAACAAAGGAGAAGTCAGACAAAATAAGTTTAATATGAGGATCCTTAAATATTTGGTGGTTTTAACCGGGTTGAATTGATGCAGTTCTTACCTCAGTACACAGCATTTAGATCAGTTGGAGCAGTTGCTTCAGTGTCCCTCAGTGTTGCTTTACAAGGCTGTGCTTGTTCTGAACCAGGGTTCAGAGGAAGGTCTGTGGCTCTGGCACAGGGTGGGTGTCATGGATTTTCACTGTAGCCTGTGAAGACAACACCAAAAACGTCTGCTCCTTAAAACAGAATTTTAGTTTGTAGTAAAGGCGGTGCCAAAGTGACACCTGTTCAGCAGCACAAAGCCTTAGGCTGTCAAGTTGTAAGGCATGGTAAAAACAGAGATACAATGCACTTAGCACTGTTCTGTTCCAGTCCATTCTGAACAATAATTTTTATTCACAAATTGTTATAACACTGTTCCAAGTACATGTAGTTGATCTACTGAGTAGCTTTCCAGCAACACTCAGTTGGTTTTGGGTGCCTTGTAAAGACAGCCTGACTTTTAAATCAAACCTGTAAATCTATCTTGTAAACTGCAGTTGTATAGGACAAGTCCACGTGCTCAGTCTGTTTCCATTCTGGGCAAAATCCTCCCTCCCTCTGGAAGCAGAAGAAATGTGGTTTATATGTGGAGGAGAGCCCCCATGTCTAGGGGAGATCTGGAGGAAGTTACTGTTTGGAAGCATGGATCATGTTCACAGACTCAGGCACCTCTTGAAAATCCTATTGCTTTCTCCTTTACCATTCTCTATCCAGTGTGCTGCTGCGAATCCGTAATTCCTTCAGACATCAGTGCTGACTTTGTACCTTTGAGCTCTGCATATAGCATCTCAAGATTACATGGCATCTTTGCTTTCTTACAGCTATTATGGACCAAGAATCACTGTTCTTTTGTGTTTCAGTCTTAACAGGAAGTGGTAGATGAGAAGTGATGGGAACTATGTGTTCCTACTAAAGTTAGCTGTTCTTGCAAGCAGCCTGTGCTCTGCTCTCTGGGCTCCACAGGTGCCATGGCAGTTGTTGCTTCTGTAGCATGCCTAGAAAAATCAGTGTGATCTTCATGTTCTCTTGTTCATTGGGGTATCCTGTCAGTGTCAATGACCTGAGAACTGAAATCTGTTACAGGTGCCTAATTTTCTTACAGCCATTTAAAATTAAACTCTCCGTGTTATGTGTAGGGGATCCTTTTTCTCTCACCCCCCATACCCCTGATAACATCTTAAAAGCCTTTTTTTACTATAGTAAATAAAAAACCAAACTGGAACTCCTCAGGCCTTACTGTTGGAAAAAAAGCCCAGAAGACTGCTGTTAGAAATCTCTTCATGTTTTGCAGACCTCATCCTGCAGTATAGTTCTGTCAGTCACAGTTTGTACGTTTGTTTGCAGCTGCTGGATTTCAGCATTTGTCTAGAACCATATCTGTCATTACTGACCATGGCACTAGATGGTTACTAATCCTTGAAAGGATCCTCTCACAGTTAGCATGGTCTTATGCTTCCTCTTTCCAATACCTGAAACCCAGACCTTTGATTCAGGCCTTCGTTTTCTCAGAACTTTTTACTCCAATTATTTCCAATATGTCCTTATATAGAGGTTTTGGGCTTGGTGTTTATACAGCTCTTCTGGATCTGTTCTCCAGGCAGTAGATTATTTTTCCCTTTGTAAATAACTGTGCCATTTATCTTTCGTGCTTTGGGGATCCAGATTTATGTTTCACTTTGAACAAAGTCAGGAGAATCTGCCTTTCATCTAGACGGAAAGGCTGTGATGGCTCGTTCCTGCCATTAGTAGCATTTTACACTCATTTACATTCTGTGTGGTAACTGCTGCCTTTGGCTGACAGTGTCAAGGCAAGAGCTGCTGCCTGCCTGACCGGGTTGGGGCTGCTTCTGCTGCTCTGCACTGCAGGAAACTGCTGCAGTCACAGTAATAATGAGAGCTAACGAGCCTGTCTGTCTGCTTGCAAGAGTCCTGGCCTTCGCTTGCTTATTTGTTTTCTGTGGTAGAATTAATGGGGACAGCTGTTCCTTTGGGCAGTATTAATAAGGTCACTATCATATAATCGGTCTAATAAAGTACCTTTTTAAAAGTTTAGTCTTAGATGCAAACAGAAGATAATTAGCTACATAGAGTTAGAGTGATCACGGCTTAGTGGTAACTGATGGATGAAAAGTGGTGGGAGTCTTCAGAAGCAGTTTCCAAGTGTTTAAGTGGTTATTAGTGTGAAAGCCTGTCAGTGGCCTGGGAGGTGTATTAAAGGTTGTCAGATGCTTTTCACTGTCTTGTTCTCATGTCGATTACAGTGGGGGATTTTTGCAGATAGTAGAGAAATACTTCAATTTTGCTGTTTTTCTTGTAATTAGCAGACGGGTGTGGGAAGATGTCAGCGGGACATAAGTGATGTTTCCTGATGTGCAGGAGGTAATGTTTCAGAGTGCAATCAGCAGCTTCTTAAAATGGGTTTTGCAGCCATGATATGACAAGGTATCAAATTAAAGCACTCCAGTAATTTAATGTAGTTTATTTCATGTAGCTTTCACATATTACAGAAGGATTATCCATTCACTGCCCAGTCATTTCAATATTTAAGCCAAAACAAAATTCTGTACATATTCAACAGAGTATGTATTTCTTTTACTTAGCATTGATGTGTAGACAAACATTTTCCTACCTGAAAATCAGTTTGATAACCTAATAATAAAATATTTTTACCTTTGTGAATACACACATCATAGTTTATAAACTGAACAAGTTGCAAATACAGAAGGCTGTTTTCTCAACTGGTGAAAAAAAAAAAGAGGTATGATTTACAGTGGGTTCACGTCTGTGAATTACAGTGTGCCCATTGTCCCAGAAATCTCAGTATCCAGATAGAAATGCCATCATTTATATCAATTCATGTATATAACAAAAGAGTGTCAGAGATGGAGTAGTCATCTGCACAAAGGCTGCCTAAATATTTCAGGGCCAGGTTGAAGAATAATAATAGGGAATGTGACTTCTCAGGGACCCTATATAGGAGGATCTGTTTTCAGCCTAATAAAACTGCAGCTCCAGAAAGGGCAATTGGAGAAGCCTAATTATTAATTTATGATTTAATAAGAGCCTGCCAGGATGGGAGACTACCAGCAATGGAGTGGGATGTCACAACTGTAAGTCTTCGGCCACTTTGCAAGAAAAGACAAACTCTCTCTTATTGGTGAGGCCTTTTTACCTTCACTTGCAGGCAGGCAGTCAGCCCCTGTGTGTGTGTCACTGTGACACTCAGACATCCTCCATGCAGTTCCCATTGCCTTCAAGGGTAAATGATCTTACCCTGCATTGAGAGGCTCTGGAAACAGAGCACACCGAGCACTCCGTACAAAGGAAAACAAGATGGCAAAGAGAGGAGGGACGCGCATCCCAGTCTGAAATACCATCATTCCAGAACTCCTCACCTCACACACTCAAACTGGAAGGTGTCTGGAGGATTTAAAAAACATCCAGTGAGCTGCTGAGGACAGAGAAGATGCTTTCTGACTCCTCTATGAGGAACTGAAGAAGAGGTGAATGAATGTAAAGCCCCAAGATAGAAAGCTGCCGCTAACAAGAAGACTGGAGCAGCAGCTGTCTCGGGAAGGAGAGGAAATAGGAGGTGTAAGGAGCAGGGGTGGTGGGGCAGTCAGCTGGAGGTGTCCTGATCCAGAAACTGATGAGAACCAGCGAGTGTGGGCCTGAAGTAAAGCCAAAGTGCTGTACCAAAGGAATTCAGTGGAAACAGAGCAGAAGTAGCAGCTGTCATCATGTAGCAAAGGAGTGCTTGATTTGTGGCCTGATGAAATGTCCAGGGAACATGTTCATTGACTAAAGAACTTCAAAAATGCTGACTGAATCAGAACAGACCCAGTAGTTCTAAAGGACATTAAGGGGTATTCTGGGGACAGGAGCCTTCAGTACTGGGCAGAGACAGCTTGTGTGGAGTTTGACCCTAAACATGGGAATGATGCATCCACATAGGGGCAGTCCTGCATGTGCTGCTGGATGGACAGAACACAGCAAGGGTGTTTGGGTGCTAGACAAGCTCACCCAGGCTGCCCTTTGCCAGATGATTTGTCACAGTTCCCTCCAGCCCAGGCTGTTCTGTGATTCTGAGCTGTGCAGCTGAGTCTGTGTTGGTGGCAAGAGGCAGATGGGACATTCTCCCTGAACAGGCAGGGTGCTGCAGGAGGAGCTGCCTGCAATGGGAGCACCTACCAGAGGAGCCAAACCTGAGTGTCCTTGGGGACTGGCAGCAGCAGGGGACACAATTACGAAGGCTTGTCTTCACAGAGAAATCTGGGAAGCTTTAGGAGAGCTGGCAGACAAGAAGCAGCAGAGGACTGAGAACAATCTCAGGAACCACGGAGAGAGTCTGTAGGCATGACTAGAGACTTCATTTCCTTACTGACCCCTGAGAATGAGACTGGTTGCTGCTACCCTGGGAGGGGAGATGCTGGTAAATAGCCATCTCCTGTACTCTATTCAGTAACCAAATGAGGCAGCATCTAGAAGGCAGATACCAGCTCTTCCCGACTTAAGACTACCTGTACTCATTTTCATATGGTCCGAGGTGTTTTTCTTTCCATTTAACACCTCTGTACCTTTAACAAGCAGTAATACATTAATGGAGCTGTGGTTGTGGGGTAGGTGACAGGCTACAACCCCATAAACTGAGTCATGCTTGCATCAGTTAAGGATTAAAAGAGCAGAGGTTCTTTGTACATCTTACAGGAGTTTCTCCTGAATTTTGACAGTTCACCAAAACAATCTGTATTTTTCATCATTTTAACATGCATCCAGGTATGTGCCCTGCAGAGGAATCAAAGCAGTGGAGAAAATCACGGAACTGCACCGGTTTTCAGCGTGGTCTCACCCTTCTCTTACTGCAGGAATGAAAAGGACCACAGGAATATTCAGAGCATGATCCCCAGTGCTCTTTGTTGCTTTAAGTGAAAATGTTCTTCTGCAGTCGTAGGAGTGATATATTTATGATCATAACAGCTCACATTTCATGGTGAACATATTTGGGGTGATGGCAATTCTACTAAATACAGATCTCCTCTAAAAAGGTTTAATGTTGGCTCTGTTAAAAGAGAAAAAGCATGTTATGGGAGCAGATGGTGTAGCTTCTTTTTATTCTTGTTGCTGGAGTGGAAGGTTCAGAAACTATTACTGTTTTGAAGACCTGTGCTCTCTGTGGGAGTGCTTGGTAAGCCTGTGCTCTGTGCTTGGCTGTTAATACTTGACATGGTATTGAAGCAATTGACCTCTTAGGTAAAATACCAAGTCCTTCAGAAATCTGCCTTTTTATTCTCTCTCTGAGAAAGGAGTAAGAAGCAGCTACTTGGGGCTGTTGTAGTGTATATTTAAGTGTTCCTCTCCAGTTTGTCCCCAGGAGGTGAGGATGGCAATGGCAGGTTTAGCAGTGCTGGGCTGAGGCAGGGAGCTCAGGTGTCCCCAGGAGGTGAGGATGGCAATGGCAGGTTTAGCAGTGCTGTGTTGGGCTGAGGCAGGGAGCTCAGGTGTTCTCCCCAGGAGGTGAGGATGGCAATGCTGGTTTAGCAGTGCTGTGCTGAGGCAGGGAGCTCAGGTGTTCTCCCCAGCAGATGAGGATGGCAATGGCAGGTTTAGCAGTGCTGGGCTGAGGCAGGGAGCTCAGGTGTTCCCCAGCAGGTGAGGATGGCAATGGCAGGTTTAGCAGGCTGTGCTGGGCTGAGGCAGGGAGCTCAGGTGTTCCCCAGCAGGTGAGGATGGCAATGGCAGGTTTAGCAGTGCTGGGCTGAGGCAGGGAGCTCAGGTGTCTCCAGGAGGTGAGGATGGCAATGGCAGGTTTAGCAGTGCTGGGCTGAGGCAGGGAGCTCAGGTGTTCCCCAGCAGGTGAGGATGGCAATGGCAGGTTTAGCAGTGCTGGGCTGAGGCAGGGAGCTCAGGTGTTCCCCAGCAGGTGAGGATGGCAATGGCAGGTTTAGCAGTGCTGGGCTGAGGCAGGGAGCTCAGGTGTTCTCCCCAGCAGATGAGGATGGCAATGGCAGGTTTAGCAGTGCTGGGCTGAGGCAGGGAGCTCAGGTGTTCTCCCCAGGAGGTGAGGATGGCAATGCTGGTTTAGCAGTGCTGTGCTGAGGTAGGGAGCTCAGGTGTTCTCCCCAGGAGATGAGGATGGCAATGGCAGGTTTAGCAGGCTGTGTTGGGCTGAGGCAGGGAGCTCAGGTGTTCCCCAGGAGATGAGGATGGCAATGGCAGGTTTAGCAGTGCTGTGTTGGGCTGAGGCAGGGAGCTCAGGTGTTCTCCCCAGGAGGTGAGGATGGCAATGGCAGGTTTAGCAGCCCATGTTGGGCTGAGGCAGGGAGCTCAGGTGTCCCCAGGATGTGGGAGTGCTGGTGCTGAGCTGCAGGCTGCCATGGAGCTGTGCTCCTGCCTTCTGTCCCTGCCTCTCCAGTACAGCGGGGTCAGGGCCTTCCTCGGGCCCTTCTCACGAGCTTTCCGTCCCGTCCCTTTCGCTGAGAGTCAGGGATGTGCTGCCGTGTTCTTAAAGCATACAGTGTAATTACTGGAAATGGTTATTAAAGGAGGTGGCGTTCCTTATGCTAGCATTATCTTGGGATAAAACATAATTATAGTCATAGAATTACCGGGAGAAATTACTTCAGTAGTACAAGTGAAAGACATAGTAATGAGGAGGTGTATTAGGTGAAATTACAAGAGAAGAATCATAAGCGGAAGCAGCAGACTATTTTCACTTTGAAATAAAATTATTTATAACAAAGTGTTTCTCTTGCACTTGTTAGCTTCTGGGAGGAATATATTTTTAAATGGTGTTATAGACACAAGCAGAGCAGGTAATTTTTTCTTTCAAGACTAGCTAGACAATGTTTTAAGTAGGAAAACTCAATTTCCATCTCAGTCTTCAAGTCTTTCTGTTGAAATGAAAATGCATCAGAATAAATTTTTATTATAAGCTAAGAAGCAAAAGTTTTTTTAAAATTAGTAACATGTAAAATGATAAGAAAATAAATAGATGATACGTGATAATTTACAAAACGCAACATTCTGTAGTAATTTGGTTTTCTGGAAAAGCATTTGCACCTAAGAAGTTGGTTTCTGTGGTAGACAGGCAGGAGTATTGTCCTGTTTCCTATCACTAAGCAGCAAGATGCATTTAAATTTAAATGTAAATTTAAAAAAAGAACATTGTTACTTCTTATGTCTAGATATTAAATCCAGTTGAAAATACGTATGTTTAAAAAATGCTTGCACTGGAAAAGTTTTCTTCTGTATACGTGCATCCAGTTTTAGGTTCCACCTGTTTTTTGGCTTTTAGTAAGAGCTAATCCATGAAAGCAATCCCAGGCACTTTTTATTGAACTATACATTTTTATGGGGTGTTTCATTATATTCTTAGTTATCCGATTTCCACCCTTCTGTGTGAATAACATGCAGAAGTCCACAATGGTAGTGCTGCTTTAATTTTTCCAGCAGTTCCCAGCTTTATGTGCTAACAGGCTATTAAATTGGTGTCCCATAACTATACATACAAGAAGAGGGGAAACTTTGTATTTTTCATGGTGTTTTGGACAAGGAAACAAAATGAACAGTAGACATTTTCCCAGCCCATGCATATTTTGTGCCTATCCTGGTACACATGGAAAGGGGCATATATGTCAAGAGTTAAATCCCTTCTCACGTTGCTTCCCCTTCAGAAGCCTTTCATGGCAGCTAATCAGCTGAAATTAGGGTGTCATGCAGATATGTTCACGTGCTTGATTTGGGTCCCTCTGCATTTTCTTGTTGTGGTGAAGTTCCTCCTGTTTGCCCCAGTTCAAGCCCAGTGCTGAATCAAAGCTTTTCTGCAGTAAAGAAGATAGACAAGTCCATTTCAGACTAAACATTTCAAAATGGAAAAAATGGTTAATTAACATTTCTATGACCCTTGACCAGCTGTCTTGAAATTTTACAGGATATTTGTCCTTACTCTTTTAAGCTATGCAAGGGCTTTTCAAATAAAAAACCAGTCTAAAGGTAATGAAGGGAGGAAAAATTGGAAATTAAAATGTCAGATGCACTTAGCAGTATCTCCATAAGAAGTCCATTCTCTGATTAAAGCGTGAGCAATCAAAGCTTTGTGTGTCCAACATGCTTTTAGGCCAGATTTATCATACTTTGAGAAGTGGACCTGCCTAAAAGCCAAACCTGAAATAGCTTTGTTAGCTGTATTTTAATTAGTATTTCTTTCTTGAAAGCCGTAAGATAGTGCTAAATGCTTAAATAGTCTCAACACACTCTGTGTCTGTAGAACTGGGGCACTGAAGAGAGAAATGAGGAACCTGTAGTGGTCTTTAAAACATTACCAAAATTCCCAGGCTCTTTACTGAGTGGGAAATAATTTAGGAGGCTGCTTGAAGCCTGCTGCTGTTATTTGATGTAGAACAGTGAGCTCAGGAGCACTGAGCCATCCACAGCCCCTTCACTGCTGTTTGGGGAGTGGGAATTCTCCTTTTCCTCTTGCTCGGTGTTTCCCAGCTGGGTTTGGGGTTCCCAGCAATGATCAAAGGGCTGTGGATCAGGATGTGAAAGTGGCTGCAGGTGAATGAAGCCTTCTTCCACGAGTGCCCTGGAAACCTTGCTCTGGGCCCTCCTCAGGCCACTGCAGTGGGCACTGGGACACTGGCAGTTCTTGAACAGAAGCGTCACAACATTGTCAAAAACCCTAACGAGGCTTAAAGTTGAGGCAAATCCATAACAATTTATTTCCCATGTTTGATGTGTGAAAGATTCATAGATTACATTCCTTTTTTTAAAACATCATATCGCTGTATTGGGATTTCCATTTGCTAAGTTTTTCTTCTATATGCATTACAGATAAATTCTTACATTTCTAGCTGCAAGAAGAAGACACAAAACAGGCTCTCTAGTGGGGGTGTTTCCTGCCTGTTCAGGGAAAAAAACCCTATTTTTGCATGTATGCATCTTTACTGTTTCCATTCTGCTGTACTTGTAAATAAATTATGATCTCCAAAATGATCTTTCAGTTTCTAATAAGATTAGAAATACCTTTTCTGTGAGATATAAATAATACTTTTTTTTTCATGTTGTTGTTTGTAAGCAGAGAAACTTGTGTCTTTTTAATTCTTAAAATAGCTGACAAAACTCCCTATGTGTGGATCAATTTCCTTTGAAATGTTTTCGCCACTGTTTAATTTCTCACTTTTTATTTTGAACTCCAGTTATTTTTGGGTTTGGGGAGGTGTTGGGTTTTTGAAGGGTTTTTTTGTGTTTTGTTGTGGAGTTTTTCTGTGTCTTTTTGTTTTTATTTCTTTTAAACACCAGCATTCAATGAATGTTGAGTATTTATGTGCTACTTCATAGCATCTGGAAAGACTAAATTTCCACTATGGTGGTCTGCAGCCTGATGTAGCAAGACCCAGAGACATCCCGAGGTCTGGTATAAAAATATGAATAACTTAGGAAATATGAATACCTTAGGAAAATGACAGCAGAGCAAACATAAAATTGATGTTACATCAGTAGACTTAACTACTGGTGCCTGTTGCTCTAAAATACCACTCCAAGCATTCTGAAAGCTGCATTTAGTGCACGAATAAGAGCATGGGAGTAGAAAGCCACTCAGCAGGGGAAGGCAGGAGCTGCCCCAGGCCAGCAGCAGCCCAGAATGAAATGGCCCTGGTTTGCAGGTGAGCCTTGTCACCCAGCACTCCCTAAACAAGCCTCAGGCATCTCCAGGGGATCCACTGCACGCTTGCCACTCTCCTTCTCCTACCTCCTTTTCTGTTCTTTCCCTGTAAAACTCCCTTTGTTCTCCTTTTCCACAGAGCTCCTTTTCAGCATTCTCTTCAAAAGGCAGTTCCTGATTTTCTTAGGGCAACTTCTCCACGCTTGGAAATTGCTCTCAGACTTGCAAGACTTGAGTTTTATGTAGTTCTGCTTTCTTTGCTTTGTGTTTCAAGTACTTGTGTATTCGGTAAAGCACCTGAGTATCAGTTTCTCAGTAGCCTCCGGTTTATGCTCATCAGAAAAGTAATGGCCACCTATGTAGGTGCAACTGTTGGGCAAGTGTTTCTTGGAATGGTTTAGATTTAGGCTTTCATTTCTTTAAAAAAACCCCAAAAATGCAAAAGAACACCGATCGACTGACCTCCCCCCAAAAAATAAAAAAAATTGCTGTTTTGAAAACCTACTATGTGCTGAAGTCTGATTTTTAAAGCCTTTATGATGTTAAACACAACAAGACACAGCAGAGGCTTACTGGCTTGATCCAGATCTCTTAAAATAGAGCATAAATACATTGTGTAGCATTTTTCTGTGAATCAGTTAGAACAGATATTTCGTGGAATAACAGAATCTTACTCCAAGATCTTGTTCCCATATCATGGCTAGTGGTCTGAATTACGTCTTCTTCCTTGTGTTGAGGCTTATGATTTATTTCCATTTCAACTTAGTGGAATAATAGAATTTCTCACTGGTGTTGCTTGTGTATAAATCTTTCTAACCCAGAAGTGGTAATGGATAGAGTTAGTGTTCACATTCATCCATAGTCATTTTTGCAAGCAGCAGGACAGTGTCAGACAGCATGTACTAACTTAGTACAGGGGAGGGGATTAAGGGATTTGCAGAATTGCTCATGTATGCTTTAAAGGATCACTAGTATTTAGAGCAATGTGTTTCGACTGCAGAACACTCTTCTTCCAAATTGTCCTGTTGAGCCTCCCATAAGATTGGAGCATAGGAGCAATACAGTGAATTGCAATAAAAACACTTCATATTGTACAGTGGACATGGATCACAGTGAGTGGACAGTTGATTGCAGTGGATAAAAACTGATCAGTAAAACCCAAGCAAATAATTCCAAACAGTTGCTCCTTCTGTCTAGTAGTTCCAAACTTGTTTTCAGTTTTACCAGTGTATGCAGCTGCTAATGAATATTCTAAGAATTAAAAGAGAGAGGCTTAGCATGAAGATACCACTGAGAATCCTTTAAATCAGTTTATTGGAATCTTGACAGAAGTGAATGTAAAACATGTTGGTGTGAAATATATATCTAAAGCAACATCCTACTGAGGTAAACATTGGTCAGATCAACCCCCTGTGGCAGCTGCTTGGTGACTGATCCCAGAACTGACAGCCATAGAAAAGGTTCTCAGAACATCTAGGGCATTGCTGACTTGCAGATTACTTGCAGGTACCTTTCCTGTCTCTCCAAATACTCAGAAGCTAAAACTTCCACAATTAGGGTAACGATTTCTGCCCTTCTCCATTTGCAGTCTGATCCCTGCACTCAGCCCCATCACAGCACATTATTTCTGCAGCAGGCAGGTGCCTCCTCTGTTGCTCAGGAGATCAGTGCTGCTGGTGGCTGTGTGGGACAGAACCTGGGACAGAGACTGAGATACCTAACCCTCAATAAATGTGCAGTCTCACATTGGATAGATGAGATGCAAATTCTACAGGCAGCCTTGATTTTAACAGTTCCTACTGATCTAGCATTCAGTGTTGTAACTGTAATGATTTTTATTAAAATATTCTTTGGGTTTCCTGCAACTTTTTCAAGAAAAAGCTGAAAAAGCCCCACCACACCAGGGCTGAGTTTTTCATACCCTGGGGTCCCAGCAGTGCCCAAAGAGCAAAGCCTTGCAGGCCTGTGCTCTCTGCATGCTGAGATGGTGGTGTTGGGGATTACTCTTTACCTGCAGCAATTCCAGGACTACAGAGGACACTTGACTCTCAGGTTTCACAGGTAATTGCTGGTGGAACTTGGTTTAAATTACTGAGAAACTGAGAAGAGAATTTGTACAGTGACTAAAAAATACTCTGCCTGTGTCTTTCAAGCTTTGCATTTCTTCTGCACTATCCCCTTCCATCCTGCCTCAGTGAAGCCTTTTTGGCAGAGTCCTCACATTGTTCCCTTCTCCCTCCTGAGGACTGTGCAAGCCAGCCCCACTGGGGATTTTTAGTGACACTTCTGCTCTTCCTGCCCTTTAAACTCTAGCCTACAGATAGCTTTCTGAGGTTTTTGTCCAGGCTGTATATTTGCTCTTTTTCTGTCCTAACAGAGAGTTGTTGACACTGTCCTATTAAAGAAGATGGGAAAAAGATGTCTGTGACAGAAAGAGCAAGCTGCTTTCAGATCTGTCTTCAACAAGGTGAGAATAAGAGGGAATTTCATATGCAGTCTGCAACTTTTTTTGTGTTTGAGATGCATGTGTGGAGGCAGTAATTACTTTCCTCGGCGATCTTAAAAGATGCCAGAGTGGTATTGCCTGAGTTTCAAAAAGGGCAGTCTGGGACAGATTCATGACTTGGGTTTTGTGCAGAGTCCTTACATTTGTGAGAAACGTTGAATAGTTCTAAATGGACTCCAAACAGTATTAAATACCATTTTAGTTAATGCTGAGAAGAGCAGCAAGGATAGCACAGTGTCAGTGGAAGATGTGTTTGTGTGCTGCCATGTGCAGTTCCGTGTGCAGCATGCCCAGTGCTGCATTCCCTGGGGAGGGACACTCGTGGTCTGTGTGCTGGGAGGTGGCAGTGGTGTGGAGGGCACATGATCCCCCTGAAGGGATGGCATGCCATTAGAGCACAGCTCCTCTGCAGGAATGTCTTAGAAGCTGCCTCAGACCTGTGTCCGCCTCTTACGTACACACTTTCATTTACTAATTACTTTCAGCTTTAGTCTAAGGCTCTTTTACTTTAAAACATCTGTCCTTACACAGAGCAAAAAGATAATTTTTTCACTTAGTGCTTAGGAGAACTTTTGAATCTGATGCTGTACATTGTCATGTTAAAATCAACAGTGTAAAAAAATAAAAAAAAGAGTTTAGTGTTGACATTACAGGACAAAAAGTAACTACAAAGAGAAATATGTGCCAGAGAAGGTCTGGGATAAATAATCTGTGGCATAATTTCATATAATTTAGTCTGTTTTCTTCGTTCATGATTAACTGGTAAGTGGAAGTAATCTTGAACTTCACTGGGGAAAAAAAAGTGATTTACTATTAAGTATTTGTAGCAGAAATCATGAAGATAGGTGCCTGGAAAAGCTGTCCATTGTGTTGGAAATATTTAAGAACACATTAGACAGATGTGTCAGAATGGCTTAAGTAGATTGAGACAGCTGGTGACGGCATAGGTTACATAACTCCTGCTCTTCGTTACTGAAAACTACAAAGGCACTGGAGAAGTAAAATAAATAATATGTAGTATTTGTAGTGTCATGTACAGAAATACAGACAGATATTAACACAACAGGTGATTGGGCATTTCTGTGCAGCTCCAAGATTTTTACTGAGCTGATTCCATTCCTCAGTAATACTACAAGTTGACAGATTAATTTGGGATGCTCAGTAGTGAATAAGAATAGAGATAAATGATAAAAATGGTAATGAAATGTGGGCTTTTTCAAAAACCAAAATCCACTTTTTATTCACTTAACTGCCCTGCTCCACTGAAAATCTCAATTCTGGCACTGTTCCATAACATTCTCATGCAGTTGGTGTGAGTTTAAGTGTACCATAAGCAAGTTAAGCTGTAATTTCTTTGCTGTACAGGGTCACAGCACAGTTCAGATTCACAGCCTGCCCTCAAACCTCCTCAGCACCTTCTCTGTGACGCCTCAGAATGCCTTAAACCTAATGATGCTTCCCAGCAGTTCTGAGAGACTTAACTTTATTAAAAGCACATGTTCATAACTCTGCATGGGAACACAATTTTCCTTTGGGGGTAGAAAGGAAAGGAAATAAATGTGGATGTGGCTTATTAGCCTCATGATAGCAGTCCATTTTCTTACCTTGCTGTTTCCCCAGCAACTGTTTGTGGTTGTCCCCAAAATGTGTGCTTTAAATAACTCTGTTATTTCAGTCTGAAAGACGAAGGGCTGCTGGTGCCAGCCTAAGAAAAGTAGATTATCTATTACATATTACTTGCAATAGAAATATTACCAGTTATTGATGTGCATGCCTCAAAGCGATTAATACTGGGGGCTCTGGTATGGGTTTCTTGAGAACAAGCTGGAAGGGATCTGGTGGTTAATTTTTCCCCTCCCAGAACTGGAACATTTTCCATGCTGAGCAGAGTGGTAAAGAAGCTGCTGTACAGACTGTATGGTGTTTGGAGACTGCTAATTACGTTTCCACTGGCTGCAGCAACCTCAGGGGTTGCTGTGTTGATGTTCTGCTGAGATTATCCTCAGCATTTCAGTTCTTTGAATGCAAATTGTTTGATTATACAGCTTAAGTTTGGCAAGGCCTTTATGACACTAATGAAAGTGGTGTTTTCTCATGAAAATGTATGTCAGGACCATTGTGCTCATGAGAACTTGAGGGACCTTTGTTACCTGGAAAGGAACTTTCCTTTCCTGTCTGGAGCTCCCTTTCAGAGCATGTCCTTGAGGGACCTTGAGAGGGGTTGTCTCCTACTTGAGAGTGTGGGTTTGGGGCAGTGTTGTAACTTGTTAACATTAGGGCACCATTTTCTCTGTGCAAAGGCTGCAGTAATGACTGCCAAATGAGCCCGCAGTACGCAGTGGCTTTCATTACATGACTGTGGAGCTGGTGGTCACAACAGAGGTGGAATATCTTCATGGAAAGAAATGTGAGCTATTCAAAGACCTCTTTCCCCCATGTCTGCCCTCCCCCCATATTTTCATTGCAGGTGAATGAAAGGCAGCTTCTACTTCAATACAAATTAAATTAGATATTATCGTATTGATTTCAACTGGGCTAGTAGCAAGAAGCAATTATAATGAGTGGGAACTGAAGAGGTTTACTGCTGGCCATTTTAATTCACAAATGGCCTGTTTAAGAATGTCTTACATGGGAGAAGCTCCTGTGAGGCTTCAGAGGAAAGTGTGCCTGAGCAGCAGCAGCTCAGCATGTAGGCAGAAGCGATGGAGCCTGGCAAACATCCATACCTGTGTTCTGGAGGTCTGTTATATGGCACACCAATGCAGTGTCTGTTAAAAACATCATCATTAAACTGATAGAAGAAATTACAGGAAGTGATTTGAGGAGGTGTAAGTAACAGTAATAGGAAGAAATTGATTAAAATAAACTATAGTAGACTCTTCAGGCTGGAGGGTAACTCACAGCCAATTGCTAAGGCACAGCAAGTGAGTGTTCAGCTCGGTGGTTATTACACTTACTTCATGGTCATAGCCAACATTTACATGTCTTCATGCCAAGTCCAGAACAGAAGAGGAAAGAACATGGGCTAAAGGTTCTTGTCCAGTGACTGTCAGAACGTTGGTGCATCCCATTTCAACCTGTATTCACCTCACTCTTTCTGGGAGACCTGAGGCTCACACTCTCCACTGCCAGCTTGTCCCGTTGGGCAGTCCAGCTCTATTTCTGCTGCCTGGATCAAACCAAAAGAGTTGGTTTTGAGAATACTAATGAGGGTCTGGTTTCTGGATGCAGAGGAGAAGGTGTGAGTTGCCAGTCTGGCCACAAGGAAGGCACTGTGTGTTTTCACAGCAGGGAAGGATGAGGGGAGAGTTCTACAATAGCATCTCAGCAGATGAAAAGAGATGTTAGTTTGTTTATCCCAGCTCAGGATCTCACCCTGGCTCTGGAGCTGTTTCCTGATCTCAGTATCTGTTTCATTTTAAGGGCTTCATTTCTGGTTTAGATTTCTAGGAGAGATGCAGAGCTATAAAGCAATAGCAAAGGATGAGTAAGAAATGTCTGATAATAATAATTCATAGATATCAAGGGGTTTCTAAGTTGTGTTTGTACAAGTTATACTTGTGCAAGTGCTTCAGTCTTTTGTAGGTTCTGTTTCTGCCTGCTGCCATTGTTAACCAGAAGAAGGCCATATGAGCATGCAGTCAGAACTAGATAAAAACCCTGCCTTCCCTGTCTCTGCTCTCTGTGCTGCTCCTGGTTTTGGTACTGAAGGAAAAACAAGCTCCTTGGCACAGCAGCAAAACAGACTCCCTGCATTTGGGGATTTTGTAGAACTGCTTTGTTCTAAAGGTTTTCTTTTCAGTGTGTTGAAAATTTCAATCACAAAAAGTCTGCCTAAGTTGTAAATTGTAATGCAGTCTGTTTAGATGTGTCTTGTGATTCATCTCATGTAATCGGAGGTGATGATTCAGTGAGCGCTTTTAAAATATTCATTCTCACAATCATTAGGAAGTATCTCAGGAATTCACAGAGCTGTCATTGCTCAGTTCTACTGTACTGTTTGCACACTGACAGTTTCTGGCACTTCAGCACATTATTAATGTGTGGCTTGGTTGTACACTTAATATCACAAAATTATTTGTTATTATATAGAGGATACCTGGAAATGATGCCCTCTTCCTTCTCCCTGTAATCCATGTGAACATCTAAACTTTGTGGACAGCAGAGGTGGTTTCTCTAATGAGAGAAAGAGCAGTATTTGGCACATGCTAAAGCATTCTGAAGTGATCATCAGCAGTTGGCTATTTAATAATTTTTTAATAATATCTAACAGTTCATGTGATATAAAATTAGAAGACATATTACAGTGGCTCTGTAATATAAACAATTAGCAAGAAATTACAACCAAAATAAGATTTACTTCTGTTTTGGATTGAAAACTATGGTTTGTCCTGTGGTTTGCATGGAAATCCCGTGATGTGTGGGGTACATAGCACTTCTTCATGAAATGAGAGAGCCTCTGAAAAAGTCTGGAGTTACTGTGGTGTCCACATTTGAGGCTCCTTGTCCTTGGGGTGTAAAGGGCAGGGTCTGCAGTGCACCTCTCCATTCCCAGGGCAGGGCTGCAACCTCCAAGGACTCAGGAGCTGCCCAAAAGCTGTGCAGGGTGTCAGGATCAGTGTGGAGCTGCCCAAAAGCTGTGCAGGGTGTCAGGATCAGTGTGGAGCTGCCCAAAAGCTGTGCAGGGTGAGCAGGATCAGTGTGGAGCTGCCCAAAAGCTGTGCAGGGTGTCAGGATCAGTGTGGAGCTGCCCAAAAGCTGTGCAGGGTGAGCAGGATCAGTGTGGAGCTGCCCAAAAGCTGTGCAGGGTGTCAGGATCAGTGTGGAGCTGCCCAAAGGCTGTGCAGGGTGTCAGGATCAGTGTGGAGCTGCTTGGGCACCCCAGAGTGAGTGGCAGGAGCGGGGTTCAGGGAGCACCTGGGACTCAGGGATGGCTTTAACCCTCCTTGGGAAGTGCTGTAGTTCAGGCCACAAAGGGAAACGGGGCTGAGAATCTCCTAGCACAGAGATGGGTAAACAAAATTCCCTTCCTCACTCTTCTAAAAGAACAGAACAATGCAGATGATGTAGAATTAGTTAGCATGGAACTCCCTTTTATAGAGCCTTGTGAGTCATAGCAGGACTGAAAACTGACATTTGCAGTTCCTTTCTTTGTGGGAAAATTATGTCAAGGTACCTGCTATGGGAAGCTTGAACCATTAAGCTGAAAACTAGTTTGGAATAGGGAAAAGTCCCTTCATACTTTGATGGAAGCCAAAAAAAATACCTATCTTAGTTGTGTTTGGCTGGGGTCAAAGCCTGAGATGGTGCAGGATTCCTCTCAGCCTGTTAGGAAAAAACCAATGGGGTGGTCAGTGCCTTGCTCCATGGGCCACTGTTGCATAAACCCCCAGACCTCTGTCAGTCAGCTGTAAAATAAGTGGGAACTGCTCAGTGCTCAGGGTGTTGAGACTCCTGAGCTTGGGTGAGAGCACACCTGTCCAGGGAGCTTTTAATGCACCTGCAGAGCCTTTAAAGGGAGTGGCAGCATTTGAACTTCGACACCCCAAAGGCATGAGGCTGCTTCTTTGGGTTTGAGAGAAGGGGAAGAGACAGTTAATTTCTGCTTTTGATCAGAGAAACCCTTAAATCCTTTCTAAATCCTTACGGGGATCTGGCCCATTCTCCTGTAGTTTTATTATGTGCTTGATGGCTGTGAAATATTGGAAGGAGATTGGATGTGATGATATAATGAAGGGTCCATATGTAGCATTACCATCTTCCTTACGAGTGTGGTTGCTGCTGTAATTACCTGTGCTCCATGCTGAGCATGGCAGGTTTCTCTATGAGTGAGATGGGTACACGTACCTTTTTGATTGTATCATCTATTTTTGTTCAAACATTATCTTACTTTACCATTTCAGTGTAATTACATGCTCTGCACAGTGAGATGGATGGTGGAATTTTTCTGCTTGGTTCTCCTAAGGTGCAGAAGGAGCCCTTGTTGTGAGCTCTGTAGCTCAGCTGCTCATGTGTTCAGTGCATTATCTGTCGCAACATGGAATGCCCTGTAGCTCTGGCAGGAGCCTGAGGGTGTGGCAGATACAGAAAGGGTGAGAGGCACCTAAAGAGATCATAAGCTGTTTAAATCCTGAATCCTCTGGGAATTTTTTGGGTTAAAATTTCAAACAGGATAGGTTAGATTCAAACAGAAAAGTGCTATGATAGAAAAAGCCTGCAGCTACCACAGAAAACATTGGAATAACTGTTTTATACCAACCCTTAAAGAGCAAAAATAGGTACAGGTAATTGTGAATTCTTTACAGTCATATTCTAGGTGTTGCTAGCACCACATATTTGGAATCTGGAAGGTCAGTTAATGTGTTTTTAAGACCATACAGTGATCTTAAAAAAATGATATTACAGCATATTAATGTTAGAGTGGCTTTCAGTTACATTTCAGCACAAAGTGTGTAAGCAGGGCTCTGTTAGGCACAATGAGAAGCACAAGCCAGCAGCTGAAAGTTGTGTCATTCCTTTCATGTATTAAAAACCTGAACAGAGACCATGGTTTCTCTGCTGGCCTTGGCATCCAGGTTTTGCCAGGGAAATGAAAAACCTGGCTGTTCCACAGAGTTACGTGTGGCTGCCCTGTGACTGCCCCAGTCCTGCCCATGTGCCCTCCATTGCCATGTTTAAAATGGTGTGGGCTCAGATTCTGCTGAATGTATGTGTTGCTGTCTGCAAAATGTTGGTTGTGGTTTGCTCAGTTTTCTGAAAGAGAGGAAGATCTAAATAAGTTCTGAAATGAATACAAAACAGTTTAGGAGCGTTGTGTTTTCAGCTGAAAATTTTCATGTGTCACAAGTTCATAGGTAGTACCTTTTTTGGTTTTGTTTTGAAGGCTGTTCATGGTAGGATGACATTTCCTTTGTCTCAAAACAGAAATCTGTTGTTTTCTGTATACTGTCCTTGCTTTTCAGAGGGTCAGTTTGTCAATGATCTGCTGCCTTTTTACAGCTCTGTACAGCTTTAATACTCCTGCCATCCACTGCCATTTCCAGCACAACTGAGTAGGACTGCACATGAGGCTTTACAGATCTGTACCTCTGTTCTGCTGGTGTTGAGCACTCTGCCCTCAGGGCTGCTCTTTGAGACCCCTGCAAGGGATGCAGGAGAGCAGAAGGAAGGCTCTCTGGGGCTGCTGGGTAAAGGAGAACCAAGAGGCAGACGTGGCTCCAGGTGTCCCGTACATCAGCTGTGTGCTCCAGGGCAGTGACAGTGGGTTACAATGGCAGTGTTGAGTGGTACTGTGCCAGCTGGCCCATGTCACACCTTCTGCAGGGAGCCTGGAGCCCCTGCCCAAGCAGGGATCTTCTGCAAGTGCCAGGTCCTGTCAGCATTTCTACATCTGCGCTGCTGGAAATGGCAGAGAAACCAAAGACCTTGTAACTGTTAAACACTGCTTGCTTCCTAAGGGCTCTTGAAAATGTGTCTCAAAAAGTCTTGAGATGTGAGAGTCCTTGATAGTCTTAGGAGTGCTGCTAACTCTTCCCCACTTGTTGAAAATGTAGAAACTCCAGCTGCTGCAGGCAGTCTAGAAAAAGCTGTCAGAAACACACGCTGGCTGGGAGCTGGTGTGTAATCTGGATTGGAGCTGTTCAGAAGTTCTGGTAAATACCAGTAACCTGTTCTCAGTGATCAGTCTTGGCTGGGTCACTTTCAGCTTTGTTGGCCATGGTCTTTACACTGTTAGAGGTTCCTCTTTCTTGGAAAACAAATCTGTTACTTCTTCAGAACAAAATCTCCCTAATTTTCGAGGCTGCAGGTGCCTTATCCCCGGGAGCAAAACTGACAACAAACCTATGTAGACATTGTAAGGTCATGACACTTTTATTAAAGACCAGGGCAAAAGAAAAGCAGCTCACATCACTTTTTTCTCCCATACCTGGCAGTGGCTTGGCTTGCAGTTTGTACTGAGTGTGCTTTTGGAAAGGGTAGGCATGCAGGATTCATCCTCCTCTTACAAAGAAGTGGTAGCAGTTCTAGGACTTCATATGGGGGAGGTGGTATCTGACTCATGGAAAAGATGTGTGAGGAACTCCTGGGCTCAGAGATGGGGAGGTTTGTGTTCTGCTCAGCGTTTTGTCGCTTGCTGTATGGCTGTATTAAGGGTTTATTAAGTGTCTTAGTTTGATGTCATACTCACCATCCTCGTAATAGATGTTTGGATTTGGAGTGTTATCTCTGGGGTGGACAATAAGGATGCATAACCACCTCATCATTTCTATGTAAATGATTAATCACAAGATAAATGGCATCAACAATTTAAAGAAAAAAGGAGTATGTAACTTATAAAGACAGTTCTCCTTCTACAAGTGATTATGGAGAGGCATAATACAGAATGAAAACTCTTCTCATTTCTGAGTGTGATGTGGTTAAACAGCCCCTTCTGTGATGACTGGATTTTCAGACTGATTCAGGGTCTGATGGAACCTCATCTGCACACACTTTTATTTCCCCTCTGTATCAGCAAGAGTGAGGGGAGGCGTTTTTGAAGAAAGTACTTGGGACCAAAGGATCTTAAAGAGCGGACAGATGTTACCTTTGCCATCAGACATTTTCTTTAATGCCTGGAATTAGCTGAATGTGAGCTGGCTGTTCAGCCTCTGGAGAACCCTGGTGCCTCCAGGGTAAGCAGCTTGGGCACAGCAGTTGGACCCTACAGTGAATTTCTGAGCACAGCCATGGGAATATCACCAGCTTTACCCCTTTGCTTTGCTTCTACATGCATGACTGTGAGAGTGAGAAAAGCAGAGTAAATGAAAGCAATCTGAATAACCACACCAGCAGAATTTCCCTTTATTTAACACACTATGCTTCCACTGTATTTATCAATTCTGTTTTACTCTTCACCTCTTACTAAACCTAAATTGAAAGATCAGAGATAAAAAACACAAAGAGAGGGAAGGATCAAGTTTTATCTCACTAAAAGGAATGGCAGAGGTCCCATTGACTTCAATGGCCGCGTCTCCTTTTGTGCTTTCCTTTGATTCAGAAGTGTGCTTTTGAAGCACATCATCAGCACTTACTGTGCTTTGGCTCACATCCTGAAGTGTTTGTGGAGACAAACTGAGTTCCTTTGAATTAGACTGAGCCTTGAGGCTGCACTCCAGAAGTACCTCATGCACTCAAAGGAGCAGGCAGCCCATGGGAGGAGAGTAGGGCTAATCTGAGTGAAGGTGCTCTCTAATGGATGTAATGTTGGACATTAAGTTGTGGGTGCTGCTGTTTCATTTTGTGAGGCTGCTGCTGCTAGGCCACAGGATTGGCAAATACAGACATTGGTGCCATCTGTCCTGCCACGGTCACCAGAACTGATACCTTGAGAAGGCTGACCTAGAACAGAGGCTGGACAGAGTTCAGAGTAAAGCAGGGATTTATTGAAAGGCCTTAAAGGACACACCTGGGGCAGTGCAAGGGCCCAGGATGGACCTAAAAATGGTCACCAAAAATGGACCACTGGTCATGAGGAATCACATTTTTATAAGTTTGGGTCCATCTGCACATTGGGGTTAATTGTCCAATCACTATTTCAGGCTATGAAGTCCCATCCTTGTTTTCTCTCTTCAGCCCACTGCTCTCAATGCTTTTGGGCCTGAAACTTGTAACCATTGTCCTTGGTATGGAGCTAGAAAAGGAATCATTCTGTCTGTCTACTCTGTGAAAAGAGCTCACTAACACTTAACATGGAATTCAAAACTACACACCTAGGCAGCGCAGAATATGAAAAATATGAAAGCTAAATCTGAAAGCAACAACATGAGCAGTGAACCCAGGATTGCTCTGGGTGGTCTTTGTTTAAAAGGCACTGTACTGCTTGGGGTGGTAATAGCTTCCTTTGAATGTGTTGACTGATGCGATGGCTTACAGAAATGAGGAGTGTTTCAATTGAGATCGAATTTGAAATCAAAATTATGAGAAGAAGAGAGATATTTGAAATTAATTTGAAGCTGTGATTCATCCTCTGTGTTTAAAAATGGGTTTTCTTGTACAAAATTTTTGTTACAAAGGTACTGTCAATGTGCTTGACTGATCTAAAGCATACATGTCTTGAGGAAGATGACACTTTTAGGATGCATATCTGCAGAACCAACTTATGAATTAAATACTGTGTTCAGAGTGAAATAGCTGGGCAGTATTTGCATTCTTTCTAGGACTGTAATAGTGCCTTGTGAAGCATCAATGTTTAGTCTTTGTTTTTTTAAAGGAAAATTTGGAAGGAAAAATTTGAAAACTCTTTAAATTGGAAAACTCTTTTGTGGGAGGGAACAGGAACATATACCCAGTATGTGAGTTTGTGCATTATTTTAACTCTGTGTGGTCTTACAGCACATCTTTTTAATTGTGACGACTTTAAAATATAGTATTAGTGATCTGAATCAATTAGAGCTAATGTAAAAATCAAGGGCATAAAAAGACTTTGTCACATAGCATGTGTTTGCTCATTAGATATGACAGTAACTCTGCAGGGGAAATTAATATTGATATGTATATTGGAACAGAAATACGCTGGAGAGGATGAGAAGCTGAGCACTACTCTGCCATCATTCATAGCGGCAAAATAATTAATATTGACTACAACTTCTCATATGCTAAGGGTTTTCTGTCGGTTCCTACCATTTAATTTCCCTGAGACAAATGGTGATTCCGGTAACCCTGCTGCGTTCCAGACAAGGATTACTCCATAAGTGGGTCAATTTTCCTACCCTTATACTAAATGTTTTGGTGAAAACTTGGAGACTGTGCTACAGCCTACACAGGTTTTGTGGTGTATGTGAAAGCAGAAGCAGTCAGTGTACATATTAAGTTTGACACAAGTATCTCCATTTAGTTATCTGTCTGTCTGTGCAAGGTAATCAGATCTGTATCACTATTGCTGCTGTGTTCTCTCTGGTAGCAAGCCAGCAGCTCTTGTGTATTTGGGGTAGGGCAGCAGGCTTTTGGGCCAAACATGCACATTTTTGTTGCTTAACTTTCCACCTGGGGGATTTAGAGCTGTATCAAGATCTATATCTAAGTTGTATTTCAGAAGCATTTGCAAATGTTTTGACTAGCAGACTTTTGTCTTACATCACTGCGGTTGGGTAAAGCTCTAGTATATTTTATTTAATATGTAGAAAAATTGTTCAATAGTTAAATAGTTAAGAACATGAAGCACATTGTAAATCAGTGATGTGCTGCTAATCTTGTGTGGTTGCTGCCTATAAGAAGTGCCTCATCTCAATTGGGATTCTCCAGTAGGACAGTAAATGGGACACAATATGCTGATACAGTTTCCTATCGTTCTCCTCAGTTTCTTTGCTTTGTTCCTACTTTGTCTTTCTGAAATATGCATCAGATATAAGGAACTCCCACTACAAAAGTTCCCATAGTAACATCCCCGAGGAACTGGGAACAAACTGCATGCAGGCTCCTGGTTTAGACACAGCAGTGGTGCCAAGTGCCTTTGGTGGCTCAGGCTCTGGCAGCTGGGGATTTCTGCCCCCCTGGCATCTCTCCCAGAACAGCCCTTCCATGTGTGCTGTCTCTGGCACAGGGGCCTGGTGCTGTAGCTATGCTGCAGTCACTGCTAGGAATTAAAACTTCAGCACTGCATGAGGGCTGCAGGATCTGAGGTCCCTTGAAGCAAGAATGACTTTCTTGTTATGTGTGTGTTCATTTTTATAATATCCCTGAGTACCACAGGAGAGCTGGCTCCACTGCTCTGCAAAAAAAGTACTATTTTAGTAGTGAATTCTGACCTTTCTCCCATGTCAGATGTGACCTGTGACCCAAAGGAGCAGGGCAGGTAATCAGACTCTTAATAACAAAACCGTGTGTTGTGGCTACGCTTCACCAGGTTTGTTACTTGTCATAACTTAGCCAGGGGAATGATAATGGAGTATTTTCTTTGGGAGCAAAAGGATATAGATTGTTGAGCTGGCTCAAAATGCATTTCACAGAAATAGCAGCACTGCCAGAAAGGGAGCTCTAGTAGAGAAAAATGTGTGCCTATGAACATGGAAGTGAGTGTGAACAGTCTGGTCACCTTCAAAAATCTGCTGCATGTGGAGTGTGTGAGCTTTGGGAGAGCTGCAAGGATTTCTGTTTCTCATTCTGTTGATTGCAGGTGTAAAGGCCAGACCTACATAGCACTGCCAAAAGTTAGTTCAAAGCCAGTAATGTGCACTCTGTTTAGGGACTTGTGACTACTCCTTTTCTAGTGTTTAAACCTCTCCAAATAAGCCTGGAATTAACAGAATACTAGAAAGTAAGTTTTTGAGACAACTTGAATTTGGAAGCAAGTACTGGTATAGAGGTACTGAGCTGGCAGTCAAGAAAACAGTTTCATTAATGGTGAAAACATGATGCAATTGCCACCTTTGTTAATGAATGAATGAAATAAACCTTCCATGCAGAAGATGAGGTATAAATCATTTTGGATAATGGTCCTCAAATGAACACAGGAGTCTGGAACATTTTATGGAGGTGGTAAAAATTAAGGAGGCATTATATGTGATGCATATCAATCCATCAGCATTGTGATATAACTGTGCTCATTTGACAGCCACCTTTCTGACTGGCTTGAGTGCATCAAGAAAACACAGTGATTAGGAGCCCCACAGCAGAATATATGTCTGTGCTCTATGAACATTATACCAGTTATCCAGTTTATGCTGGAAATTTAGTTATAGAAAGGTGGACTTCCAGGAAACAGTGTATACGCAAATCTCTTCAACAAGAGAAAGGAATTTGGTTTGCTTTCTGTGCTGAGATTTTCAGATGTTAGAACCTGGGAAATGCAAATGGAGCTTTGTTTTTCATTCCAATACATGATAATTAATAGAATTGTCTTTATAGGCATACTGTATGTTTTATTATTGAAATGTGGGAGCATATACTGCATTTTGCAGCCCAAATATCGTAGACACTGAGTTTTAAAATGAGCGTGGAAACCCAGATGGAAATGTGGTCATAATGGGTTTGTTGTACAGCACCATAACCACTTCCTTTAGGACTGAGAAAGGGCTCATGATTTGATAATCCTGCGGTAGCGCCAGGGCTCTTCATGTCAGAGGAAACGAGGGCAGGTGGAGAGAGCAACGTGCAGAGCAGTCACCGAGGTGTGATCATCGGGGGCTGCAGCACAAAGGCAAACAAATCCTACTGTGACCCAGCTGATGAGCAGGAGCTGCACAACAGCCAGAGGATAACACTGAGCAAACAAAGACTCGCTGTCCAGGTGAGCAGTGTGCTCCTCAGAGCAGCCTAGCAGGGCCAGCAGCCAGGGGGACATCACAGCAGTCATACACAGGGTTAGGAATATTGATAGGAACTGGAATAACGGGGTTAGGAAATCTCCTGTTTCAGAGGAACTTCATGTTAAATCTCATGGACCTCATCCAGTCATTATGTGCAAAAAATCTCTTCGATAAATATCAAAGTCTAGGTAAGTCTACTTCCACTTCTGAGAGTGGAGGACTGTACAAACAGACACTGGTCTGTTCCTTTGCAGCCTGGTGCTCTGGTTCTGCATCCTCGGGGAGTGGGGATTTCAAATGGACAAAAACATCGTTGGGTCTGTCTGGCAGAGTTTGCTTTATTTCCCATAAATTTATTAGTTTCAATAAAATACAAAAGAAAGAGGGTGTTATGCCAGAATAAATGTGTGAGCATGAAGACCAGCTGTTCTGCTGTAATATGAAAAATCCTTTTAAAAGAAGAAAGGGAAGTAGTGAACCAAGTATGTACAGGGTAGATCCAAGGAAGCAATACTGTCACAGTTCCAAGAGTGCTTGGCACAGGTAGCCCTTCAACTGGGAATTATTTATGACGTGCACAAGTACTCTTGGCTGTGTGCAAAGTGTGAATGCCTGCTCAGTAGTGCAGTGCTGAAGGAAGGACTGGTTTGGGCATGCTGTACCCCCCAAATTCTCTGGTTACTGCCTGGAGCCCCTTGAATCAGAATGTAGGTCAGAGCAGCCGAAGGTTGTTTCCAGTTGTCACGTGGCCCAGAGAGGCTTTCAGGCTGCACTGTAATTTATGGATCCGTGATTGCTTTCAGCTCTGTTTCAGTCGAGCACCGCTCTCAGAAAATAAAGCACCTACAACATAATAACTTGTAATGACATTCTGCTGGGGGATTTACCTCAGCTCGCACTTACTCAGCTTGAGAAATGAGTACCGGCTATGTTTATATGACATGCTTTGTTAAAGGAAGTCTTTGATGAGGAATTATCAGAGTATAAGTAGACTGCTGCTGTGCTGAAGACAGTTCTGGATTCTGCTGTGTACCAGTGTACCACCATGAAGTGGAAACGGGAGTGTTTTTTCTCTGAAGGTGCATGGCAAACAGAAGCTGTGCTTTCAGAAGCGTGCCAAAAGCACCCCGTAAAGCTGGGGCTTTGCAAGTGCTTGGCCTCGGCCCTGCTGATGCTCTTGAGCTAAACATGAATGCTCTTCAAGGTGACAGGAATAGAAGCAGCCCAACACCAGGCTCTTCTGAAGGGCTCTTGGGCTCCACACAAAGCTTCCAAAGCTGGGGAGAGGCTTCAGAGGAGTGTCTGGATGCTGGGAGCTCTGATCCAGCCCCACTTCTCCCCAGGACTGTAATCTCAGGAACCTGGAGCTCACACTGCTTGGCAAACACGCTTTCTCCTCCTTGCAGCCGTGCTGCACAAAACCAGAGCTGCACAAGGAGCTTAGACACCTAGTTAAGAGTTTCTTCTTCATGCCTTCATCTTCAGAGTGAGATTTGCTGCTTTTCTTTCCCCTTTGGCCCACGTGTCATTTTAGAAATACTTTTTATGGTTTCCCAGTGAGTTTTGAGGACATTTCCTCCTCTAAGGATTAGTTTCTTGTCTTCATCTGTCAGTTTAAATAGATTAGACTTTTAAATTTACAATATTGCCATTTTTTTTTTTAGTATGTAAGATACTGTGTGTTGTGAAGGAGGAAACTGCAGGTTTTAGTTTACAGAATCCCACAATGTGCTGAGTTGGAAGGGACCCACAAGGATCATCGAGTCCAGCTCCTATTACTTAGTATCTGTTTAATTTCCTGGTAATCACTAGAGATAATTTTGATGGATCATAGCCTATTTATTTTTTACACTTTTTCCTGTGTTGGAGTTAGAAATACATTATTTTGCCTTTTGCACTGTTATTGTGGAGTTCTCAACTGGATTCTCTTGACTGGATTTTTGAATAGAGACCATTGTTTCTTGATGAAAATAGACTAAATTGTGTTCTAAAACACTACCATCACTTCCTAGGCAGTAGGTAAAATAATGATGTGAAATTAATTTGTCAGAGCCTTGTTGCAAAATTGGTGCAAACGTGAACAAATGTGAAATGAGGACCTGCTGTGCTCACAGGATGTGTGAACTCTGCAAAGGGCAGACTCTGAGAGCTGGTTCAGAAATCTAAACACACTCTGTGAGTGAGTCAGAGAGTGTTTAAAATAATTCCAGGGAAAGGCGTAAAACTCTAAAATAAAGCCAACCCACCACCACAACAATAAACAAACAAACTCCCACAAAAACAACAGCAAAAACAAGCAGCCAAACAAAACCCAGCAAGTCAGCGAGGGTTTGCATTATCCACTGTCAGATCTTTCTAGAGGAAAGATTTGGAAGCATTCACACAGATTGTGTCACAATAATCATGAAAATCATGATAATCTCATGAAAGCTACTCTGACCTGTGCTTTTCAAAGGGAGCCTCAGATCTGTGTGATCTTACCTGCTTATGGAGTGCGTGCTGGGCTTAGACACTGATCTCCTGGGAAGCATCACTCAAATTGGGGCTACTCAACATTTGTGCAGTCCAGAAAACACCCTAATCATACCCAGCAAGGCTTGCAGCTTCTGTTTCTGCAGTAAATTCCACAAGAATGCTGTATAATGTTACTTACTGGTTGGGAAGCTAACATTCTTCTTGGTGGGGAGGGAATCAAACAGGTTACTTTGGGAACCTTAGAAGTAGAAGGTGTCTCAGAGAAAAATACTTTAGAAAGCAAAGCAAAACAAGACCATGGTTTTCAAACTGTCTGATAGTTTGGGAGTGGTAATCTGGCTTTGATGAGGTTTTTTGAATTCTTTACTGGAGGAAGGGAAAGTTGTTCTGAGGATGGGATACTGCCAAGAAAGGTCTTGGGAAACCACAGTCGTCTAGAGTGTGAATCTTGGGGTGTATTGGGATAAAACAAAAAAGTCATACACCATTAAACAATTCTTTATTTGATAATGATGGACTTGAGATAGTAAATTTTATGTGGAAAGTGGGAAAGACATTGTTGTTCTTCTGTGTTATGTTATGATATTGTCCTGAAAATTAGCAATGCTTCTTTGGTATCACAGGCTCCATTTTGGGGCTTGGCAAGGCAAAATCCCAGTTTTAAGAATTTTGCTTGTTAATAGGGTTTTGAGACATTGCAGTGCTGAGGAGCAGAGATGCCAAGGTCCCCTTTAATGCTGGTAGGGAAGAAAGGTATGAGGAGCACTTCAGACACCATTACACATGACTTAGGAGGAAATAGCTGTGTCTGATTACTTAGGATTGGAAAGGAGTTATGTTAACTTGAAAATACTGTTAATGACAATTAAATTACATGTGAGTTTCTGACATTAAAGATAAGGTAGTTGGAGAAATTAAAGTGACTGTAGAAGGAACTTTAGAAGGGCTAAATAATACCTTTCAAATGCCTGTAAAAGGAAGAGATGGCTTTTTTTTTCCACTTGTTTGCAAAAAAAATCATTTTGCACATTGAAACAGATACTACTTTAGTATAGTATTTGTCATTACTTAGCCCTAATAATTCTTACTAGAATTACGCTGGTTTTCAATGAGTGTGGCACTCTCAGGTCTTCATAGCTGCCTCTTTAAATTAGCTGAAAGGTTGGAGTATCCCCAGGTAACTACAGTGGTATTTACTGTTCATGTCTGTTCATTGACCAAGAACAGTCTCCTTTAAATCTGCTTTGATTTGTTGACGCCCTGTGTTAACATTTCCTGATTCCTGAGCAGGCATGGCATTTTCAAAAAGTTGTTATTTCACTTCATGTTCTAATTTCTATAAGTTAATCAAGTTGCTTTTCTGAAATGAAAGGTGATTGTGTGCTAAATGAAATAGCTGAAGTAACAGATGTAGTTAGGGATTGGAGTCACGAGTGCTGTCCTTTCCCTCACCTGCAGCTGTGAAGGGAAAATGCACAGCAAGTGCCACTGAATATTGCAGGTGTTGAGGCCAGCAGCTGTGGTATGGCAGCTCACATTTCCAGCTTTCAGTTGCCACAGACACCAAGGCTCATCTGTCAGAAGAGTGGCATGATTGAGCTGCTGATGTCATTGTTTCGGTTATAGGTTATTACAGCCATGATTAGAATTATTTGTATTAAAAATGTGTATTGAAATAACCAGTAAATTCTCTTATTTACAACAGTGATTGAAAGCTACTTAAATTGTACTCCATATGGATTGAATTTCAGTACACCGAGGTTTGCTAGAAGAAAAAAGAGAAGCTGAAGGTTTCTGTGCTGTGAAGTAGGAAATCCCTCAGTAGAAGCAGTGCTATGGAAATCACGTGTGTTCCTTGAGCTCAGGCTGGATTCAGGTTTGCTTTGCCCCTCTTTGTCCCACACAGCTGCTGTGCCAGGGCCCAGCTGTGGCACTGCAGGTCCCTGCAGCGCTGCTCTGCTCTCTGTGCCTGCTGTGAGCCACACACAGCCACAGGAAAGCTTGGAGAAGGAAGAGCTTTAGCTACCAAATCATTTTCTTCTGAGTAGTTTGCATGGGGACTTAATTAAATTATTCATTTTTTATAAGTTTCCCCTTTAATCCCTTTTCCCTTAAAATATCTGTTTCTTTCATGTTTTTGGACATGACTCTGAAATTCAAGTGCAAAAATACAACTGTGTCTAAATCTCTGCTGATTTCTTGGAATTAATGTGTTTCTTTACTTGGGTTTTTTGCAAAGAAATAGGCTTCAGGCAACCAGCTGCATTGAGGGAATGAACAATTATGCCACAATAAACTCACAAGTTTCATGTCAGTCAGTGGCAGCTCATTTTCAAAGTGCAGTTTTGTGTTAATGTTGAGGGAGAAAGTGTGGAAGTGTGTTTTTTTCTTTTCTTCCCCTGCTTTCCCAGAGCCCCTAATTTTTTTGGTGATTTTAATGCCATTGTGATATTAGATAGCTAATTACAGTGATGATTTATTTTCATACAAAACACCACATAACTAGCCTGGTTAAAGGGGATGTATGTAGTGGTGAGATTGTGGACAAAGCATTGAAAAGAAGTATCAATCAGAATGGATATGAAAAGCCAGGAATGTCATGTAGGATTAAATTGCTTATCTTTATTTCAGAATTGCAGGTTGCTAGTTGAGCATTAGGACATGATTCTAAACTGTGGGTGAAGCTTTATTGAGTCTCCATGTTGTTAATAGCTTTGTCTTCCTGAGCTGCTCATGAGAGGAAACCTCCACATGTACTATTTTGAGTAGCTGGAGAAATAAAATCATGTTTCCTCTATGAATTAGCCTATTGTATATTAAAATAAAAATTTCCTATTGTGTAATTCCTCTGAAATTTTGGTGCTTTTCTTCTGCAAAGACAAAGCCAGACCTACTCACTGTGTGTCCTGTGCTTTGAGCACTGCCTGTGCAGAAAATTCTCAGTTCAGAATGTTTGTTGGTGTTCTATTTAATTGTGGTGTCAAATCCTGCAGTTTTCTGTCGCAGTCAGAGGCGTGACATTTGTCCAGGGGTTTCAGTCATTAGATAAAAAATTGTAATAAAACGATTGATCATTTATATAGTGCACTGAAGCAAACAGGAATCAGGTTGCTGCTGACAGCAGTAGTTTTAAATGAGCCAAAGTTCTTAGACAGCCACAGTAAACTCTTGTCCCAGTCCCTTGGAGGAGCAGACCCATGTTTGCTGTGCTGGCCAGAACAACAACACCTGTGCTTGGGCTGCGACAGGATCTGTGGGCAGGGGGACAGCAGGGACAGTGCCAGGGGGGACAGGGGAACAGTGCCAGGGGTGTGAGCAGGGTCAGTGCCAGGGGTGTGAGCAGGGACAGTGCCACAGTGCCAGGGATGTGAGCAGGGACAGTGTCAGGGGTGTGAGCAGGGTCAGTGCCAGGGGTGTGAGCAGGGACAGTGTCAGGGGTGTGAGCAGGGACAGTGCCAGGGGTGTGAGCAGGGACAGTGTCAGGGGTGTGAGCAGGGTCAGTGCCACAGTGCCAGGGGTGTGAGCAGGGACAGTGCCAGGGGTGTGAGCAGGGTCAGTGCCACAGTGCCAGGGGTGTGAGCAGGGACAGTGCCAGGGGTGTGAGCAGGGACAGTGCCAGGGATGTGAGCAGGGACAGTGCCACAGTGCCAAGGGTGTGAGCAGGGACAGTGCCAGGGGTGTGAGCAGGGACAGTGCCAGGGATGTGAGCAGGGACAGTGCCACAGTGCCAGGGGTGTGAGCAGGGACAGTGCCAGGGGTGTGAGCAGGGACAGTGCCAGGGATGTGAGCAGGGACAGTGCCACAGTGCCAGGGGTGTGAGCAGGGACAGTGCCAGGGGTGTCAGGGGGACAGTGCCAGGGGTGTGAGCAGGGACAGTGCCAGGGGTGTCAGGGGGACAGTGCCAGGGATGTGAGCAGGGACAGTGCCAGGGATGTGAGCAGGGACAGTGCCACAGTGCCAAGGGTGTGAGCAGGGACAGTGCCAGGGGTGTGAGCAGGGACAGTGCCAGGGGTGTCAGGGGGACAGTGCCACAGTGCCAGGGGTGTCAGTGGGCACAGGCTGAGGGGCAGGATGTGTGTGCTGCTGTCCCAGTGCCCTCAGCTGGTGCAGTGCACTCTATCCCCATGTGCCCAGCAAGTTCCTCCCTGAGCTTGTCCTTGAATCCCTCGTGCTTTCCATCCTGTTTATCCAGGCACCTGTTACACTCCCTGCCTCACTGCTCCTCCTGTGTTTTGATTGTTCCATAAAAAGGAAATACTGCAGCGTGTGAAACCTGGATCCCAGGCAGATTTTTGATCTCATGCTGCATCTGGAGCTTTTTGTATTTAGAGGTTTCTTGTCACAAATGTAGGGTTTACACTTGTTTTTAGCTTCAGTTTGGTTTCTGAGCTCCTCCCAGACCACAAGTCCATACACACCTCTGGGCAAAAACATTTTTTTAAAACTTTCTTTAACTGTGATTTTACCTGAAGTGATCTTTGCTTATGAAAGCGAGATAGTTACTGGGAGGGTGAAGGGGGGTAAATTACTAGGTACTAGAAATATTCATGTTCTGTTAAGATTATGACACCATTGCTAATTCAACAAATAAAATCTTACAGATTTTCCTCTCACTCTGTCCATTTAGTCTGGAGCTGTTCTTCATGATACTTACTCTGTAAATATCCAAAATGTTTATTGATCACCACTGGCAAACTATTCTAATTATGAGTGGGATTCATTAAATAAGCACATGGGAAGCAACTCCATCTGGCTGTAGAAAATGAAATGAGTATTTGGTGGTTTGTGAGTTTGTGATCTGTGTGTAAGATCCACATGAGTAGAAGGTGAGTTTGGAAACCTTAAAAGGTCATTACCAAAAAGTAACAGTTCTATTAAAATTATTAAAACTTATATTGAGCGAAGTAAATCTTAAAAGTACTGAGTTTGTAAGGTAGGTTCATTTAGAATTGCATTGTTCTATAATCAGCAAAGAGTAAGTACAATGGGTAGTAGCTAGAGTCCTAGAAAAGTGAAGGGACAGGAGGATGGAGTAGGGATGAAAAACCTTACAAATACTGTGATCATTGGAGAATCACATAATGCACAGTGCAGAAATTATACACACAGCAGGGGATAAACACAGGCTGATAAACACAGAGATGGGACAAGGAAGAGAATATCCAGGGAACGGATGCTGGCAGAGAGAAATAAAAATTAGAATGAATACAATAATTGACAATAAAACTGTCCTTCAAAGTCCTAAAAGTACTTATTTTGAACTCCTATTTTAGTAGGGGTTTTCTGTTTTAAAGTCTAGACATAACCCTAAACTACAAACTATAAAGACAGTGGTGTATCCATACTTAGTAGAACCTGTGCTAGGTACAACAACAGGCATAAAAATGGTTTAGACCCAGTGTAGTCAGGGGCTTCTTTCTGGTGTAAGTTTTTGTGATATTTCTCATTTTTCTCTTAGTTGAATTTGGTTAGAAAATAGTGTGCCACGACAAATGAATAAAGCAGAGTGGTTAGTCACTTCAGAATTTCAGTTTTAAGATACCTCATTCTTGCTACAGCATAATCTAAATTTAGCAGTGTAATTTTTAGCAGAAGGGAGGGGATTCCTTTGATCTGATAAAATGTTCTTAATTTGACAAGCCTCTACTCAAATGCAGCATGTTAAAAAATCTTACAGAAAGAATGCTAACAAAAGATTAAACCAGACAACAGCGTGGTGTTTATAAGAGAAAAGAACTTGCCAAAGCAATCTTTCTACAGTTCTCTAACGTTTTTCTGTACTGTAAGGGACTTGTGCTACTAGAAAGAGATTGGTAAGAAAATACAGCTGAAATGGAAAATGCTTCTCCTAACAACAACAGCAGCTAAGAGGTAATTGTAGTTAAAAGAGTTCTCAAAGAGTGAGGCAGTGCTACATTAGCTTGATATCTGGTTTTGTTAGGGCAGATTTTATATTTCAAAGCTGTGTTAACATCAGTCATTGAGTTAAAGATCTAAGTGTAGCATGGCTGAGTCTAACACAATGCATTTGATTTTGCCTTTTGATAGTTCAGTATCCTGGAGGATATTCCTCATTCTCAGACAGTCTTTCCATGGACTCAGCGTTAATCATTGTTGGGACAGCTCTGTTAATTGACACCATCGTTACATTCTTCTGTTCTTGAGGTGCTTACAAGTTTTTTCACATTTCTTAAAGTTGTTAATTCCAATGCTAATATTTTTTTCCTCAGTGTTGACTCATTCCTTTGTTTCAGCTTACTGTGTTCTTCCCCTCTTTCTTCCCTGTGCTACTCATGATGATAACTCATTTTCTCCACATCCATAAATGGCTCCAAGGAACAGGCATTTGTAATTGAGGATGTTTCAGAAGTTCAGTTCAATGATTCATGAAGGAGCAGGTGAATGCCAGACTCCCAGGTTGCTGCTCCAGCATTTCACAGCTCTGCTGTAATCCAGATCTCAAACACATGGGCTCAGTACTTCCAGCCAGATGACTTCACAAGGCAGTTCTATTGCTTTAGCCCTTTCTGTAAAGTGGCAAAAACAATATGAGCAATAGGATTTTTTTCAAAGTATTTCCTTCATTTTTAACCTTAGTAATTACTACTTTCTGCCTTAATTTAGATGTCACTGTTTTCAAGAGAGGTCTCCTTGCACAGTGTCACTAGTGAACGCCATAAACCTGTAGTGAAATACAAATGCTGCTGGATACAAAGCTTAGTAGAGAAACCAGAACTCACACATCAAACAAATACCTGCTAGCTGAGATTGAAAGCATGCCTGCATACACAGCTTATGCACTTTGTTCTGAGAAGCACTGGACATGTGGTGATTGTCACAGCACTTGTTGATATGAGAGCTAAGGACAAAGAGCTGCTTTTTGGTAGCTGTGTTAGGGCTTTGTACTGAAGGTCACACTGAACAACCCCTCTGTCTCTCCCTTTCTTGTTGTTAGGAGAGAAAACACAGAGGAGCCAACAGAAACCGTCAGGCGTGCTCTTATGTAATGCACGTGCCTAAGCAATATTCAGAATTTCTCTTCTGTGATGCTCTCTAGATAAAAAAAGCACTCACTTTAAAAATTCCTGTTTCCTTTTTTTAATTGCCTCTGTCTAAATACAACATCTGCCTTTGAGCAACCAGAGGGCAGGTTCCTGTTAGCAGAACTGAGCTTGTGACAGGAATACATCAAGGCACAAAACACTGTCCCTTGTAGTAAATGATCAGAGTTTCTAAGGGTAGTTACTCACCTGAAGTTGTAACCAAGTGCAGTAGAAATCCTAGTGAGGCACCTGGGTATATATTGAGGCATCTGCAGACCTTCAGCTGGCAGAGCTGGCAGCCACCTATTGTCTGTGGAGCACCTGAGACAGTGTTCACTCGTCAGTGCCCCATAGCAATGCCCTGCTGCTGCTGGAGTGTGGGCAGGGAGCCAGCACAGTCCTGTTACACCCAGCCAGGTCATGAAAGATCTTACTGGAGTATCCTGGGTTCGTGTTTTCAGCTTTTTGACTTGGCTTGCTTGTGTGAAAAATTTGATTAAGGAGTGTTCTTGCTGAGAATTCCATCTTGTAGATCTTCTGTTCTTCCACATCTGTTGTTGTGCCACGGTCGGTGTTCCCAAGAGGTTGGAGATAAAGTCTCGAATCTTAGATTTGAGTGATCTGGAGCTTGGGTGTTTTGTCAAGTATGAGAAATTGTGGGTTTAGAAAGCGGGTGAGCTAGTCTGGATGCACATATCTCAAAGAATCTCTTCCAGTTGAAGTGAGAACCTCTCCTGTAAAAATCTAATTTTCCTTGTTTTAAATACAGCTTTAAAGGAAAGCAATGCTATATGTTCTTGAGACAGCATTTCATCTTTTGGAAGGCTCAGAATTGTCCTTGTCTGGAGGGTGATTCTTCATGTAATAATTAAGTGTTTTGCTATGAAATACACTTCCAATTATTTTGTCATTGCCTTTTGTTCTTCTGTTCTGGTGGTCTGTATATCCATGGGAAGTGAGGAGGGAGAGAAGAGAGGACTGCACTGAGTTATGCTTTGCTAAGCTGTTCTTGTAATGGCCTGATGGAGGTTCTCTCTGTGAAAGAGCTCGCTGTCATCAGTTTTAAAGTGCTTTAGTGGCTGTTCTACATCAGTGCAAGGTGATGCTCATGTTCTTGCTCGCCAGTGCTACAGGGCGTGGGTCACGGCTGGCTGTGGATGGATGCACACGTGCTTGGACCCATGGAGAAATGGTGCATTGCTCTCAGTCCTGGCAGGGAACAGCAGCTTTATTTCCCCCTGCCTGCCAGAGGCCAGGCAGGTGTCAGCCTTTAACTGGCAGAGTCTTCACTTTGGAGTTTTGTTTACAAAATCACAGCAGACAGGGGGCACTCAGTTTGCACAGGCTCACCACTCCTTCCACAGTAATGGACAACAAAGGTATTTTCAATGACTTTTGTGGCCCTTATTTAATTTTTCAGGGTTTGCTGATGATAAACTTTTCCTTTTACTATCCCCTTCCTATTCCTTCTTTCATAACCCTGCACCACCTTTTCTTATTTAATTTCTTACGCTGCCCTTACCTCTCTCCTTTGAAGTGTAACTCCCTCAAGTTACTTTGTCAGCTACACTAGCAGCTGCATTTCTTACACTTTTTATTTACTTCCATGCTTTCCCTATCCCTGTCCTCTCCTTTCAGACTCTTACTCTTTTTTCCCAGTGTTGATTTTGCAGATATTCTGGAAACAAACAGTCCTTGCAAACCATTTGCTGCACTGGTTTATCTTTTTATTTTGTTTGCAGACTGTTTTACTACAGATTTCAAATTTTACAGTTTTGTTCTCCTGAGTTATTTTGCAAATGCTTAATGAGGAAAATCTTCATCTTGTGGATTGTTTACTAATTGTGTCTTCCATATGTTTATATGATTAGCTTATCTGTTGAGGGATTTCATCACTTTCATCACATGCTTAAGGACTGTTTTTTCCGGAGATGATTATATGTAGCATAGTGCTGGAAAAGAATATGGAAGCACTAAAATCTTTACTTCCTGTCAGATGGAGTCTTTGAGACCTTGCATGCTAAACATTCTGCAGAACCTGGTGTCATGCATATTCTGAAGAATACGGGGTTTTGCTGCTAATCACTTTGAAACCTACTGACACTAAACCCAGTCTTGTTAGCAGCCTTAGCTGTATTGGGGTTTATTCTATGTCAGACACAAACATTTGTTTTTAAGGCATGAAAGCCAACAGCTGTGGCCACACAGCAGGCACTGTGTTTGATGCTGTGGTTTGGAGCAGACTTAAGAATCTTCAGGTTATACATAGATAATCTTTGCCCTTTTACCTCCTCAGTTCAGATCTCTTGCCTTTTTTCATACCCAGCCTTGCATTTCTACTTCCCTACTGATTGATGTTCCTGAGGCCCTCTCAGCTTTTTGCCACCCTTCTTCCAGGATTCACAGAATTCACAGAAAACCTTGGATTGCCAGGTTTCAGTGGGGGCCTTTGTCAAGCTCTGAGTGTTGAGTTGTTTTTTAATATGCTGAATCACCTCACAAACTAGCAAATCTCATCTCCAGTCACTTCCTGGCTTTTGGAAGAGTAACTGGAGATGGGTGGACAGTTAGATTGAGTCAGCATTTCAAGTGGGCAGCATGTTTGTTAATATGATTTTTGCTTCTGTTTTGGTTTTGAATATGCCTACAGTATCTTGTAGGAGGCAGGGAAAAGCTAGAATTCTGCCTGTCATTGAAATGAAATGGGAGTTTAAGTCTATTAAGGGTTTTGGAAGGATTACAGTTTCTGCACGGATGAAATTCACAATTTCTTTACGGAACCATCCTAGAGGATGTGCCTAAGCAGTGTGAAGCAGTTCAAAGTGTAATGCTTATTGGTTTCAAAGCACAACATGACAAACATTGTCCAACTCCCACTCTGTGTTTATTTCTTTCTAATTGGGGAAAAAGAGGAAGAGAAATAGCAGAACAGGACATGAGTCTGTAGTCTGTGAATAACATATGAGCTGTTCTTGCCCAAATGAAGTCACTCACAAAGATCCGTTCTCTTCCATAGGAATATAAATCATCCTTTGTGGCAAAGGGTGTTCCCTTTGGAACAAAGGGGGGGGGTCTGTCTTAAAAGGTCCCTTTAAAATTGTCCATGTGCATCCCTTAAGGCTGTAGTGCTCTTCTAAATCTGCGTGGCCTGGCTCTCTCTGCCCGAGTTTGGTCTGTGCAAGGCAGCAGAACTCAGCAGAGCTTCCCTAAGGCAGCCAGAGACTGACTGTGCATCCTTCAGTGGCAGCAGGGTCAGCCCCCATGTTCTGGGGTTACACAGAGACCTGTGGGGGAATGTAGTTCCCATGTCTATGGCTTGTCTTCACAGGTGCAAAGCTTAGCTGCTTGTCACTGCTTCTTCATTGCCCTTACACATTTGTTCCTTCAGTTATTTATTTAACAATCTCTGAACTACACTAACTACCTCTTCATTGCCCTTACACATTTGTTCCTTCAGTTATTTATTTAACAGTCTCTGAACTCCACTGCTGATGATACCAGGATTACAGGGACAGTACTTTGGCACCAGAGTGCCAAAATACACAGTCCTGTTGTCATTTGGTCACTGGCCTAAGTACAGGAGTTTTTATGGGTTCAGCAAGAGAAGCTGTTATCACATTTTCTGTAAATAGGCTCCTGAGTTGAGTGAATTGCGTTGTCCTTCATGTCTGGAGCAGTGGGTCAAATCAATTGTGTTCAGCTTGTGTGTGCTTTAGGCCAGCCCATACTCAGAGCCCTGTGTTAGTGAGGAATTGAGCCATTGGCTCTGCAAGCACTGCATCTCTTGGCAGTGAGGAAGTAGCAGTCATCCTCCTCATTGCCTGTGGTACCTTTGCGGGGATTGATAAACAATTAAAAAGACCCAGACAGACAGAGCCAATGCAAGAAATTGCTTCTTGAAAACTGACCTGACAGTAATCCATTTCCTCTTCAAAACACTGGGCGGTTTTGGATCTTGAAGGGACTAAGCCAAACAATACCAGCAACCATTTTCTTAGTGAAACATTGATGGAAGTCATAAGATTAGCCTGTTAATCACACTCATAGCCCTTGTAAGATAAAAGAGCAAGGCCAATGTTGTGCTCTGTGCACAGCTGCACCAGACATTCATTCCCCTCTGCCTTCCACTGTCCAGACAGGTGGTGATGTGCTGGTGATGTGCTTACACTGAAGGTGATTTTTAGGGAAAATGTGGCAAGGTGGTAAAACAACAGATTTACAGCTGGTAAAAACCAAAAACAAAGTTTGTCTAGAGTTCGTTCATAATTTTTCAAATGTTAGATCAAGAGCTACCAAATATGAAAAATTACTGTGGGGAAAAAAGAGACATTAAGACAATGTGCCTTAAAACTGCAACAACTAAAGGCAAAACAAGCAGACCAGACGTAAACCCACGGAGGATCCACAGACAGCTGCAGTAGAGCATCAGGTGGTAAGGGAACCTAAATGTACAAAGGTGAGCTCACCCTGATGGCAGCAGAGGTTTGCTCCCTTTATGGGTCACACAGTTACACTGCAGCCAAATGACAGAAAAAGGGAAGGATAATAAACACAGGAAGGGAGGATACACACAGTGAGACCCACTTGTTGCAGCGCTTTCCCAAATGCAGAATTCTGCTCGCAATTCTGCTCCCATTGAGGGATGGTGTGCCAGGAAAGCCGATTGCTGTGGCTGCAGTTCAGATGAGAGAGCAGGGAAAGCAAGCAAGGTCCCTGCCATACAACACAGACTGAGGGATTTATCTGCAGTGGGAGCTCTCCTGTGCCTCAGCTGCCACAGCTTGATAGTGCTGAGGAAAAACGGGCTGTGGCAAGCCACGGGCACAGGAGCTTTCAGCTGCCGTCCTGTGCCTTGGAGCAGTGAGCAGAGGATGTCACTGAGTTATTCTGTCCCTGCACTTCACCATCCAGTCTAACAGTGGCACAAGTGTGGGAGCAGAGCAATGCACTTAGCCCACAGGCTTCATGTAACACTGGATGACAAAATGCCAACTATCAATGAAAAATAATAATGATATTTATCTTCTAAGACATTATGTAAGAATAAAAAAAGACTTTAATGAATGATCTGCATAAAGAACAATTTATTAAAATTTATATTAAATATATGTAAGAAAATATTAGGTGATAACCATGAGGGGAACAAACCCCAATGAATATGCAAAGAAGCAAATCAACAGATGTAACAGACAGCTGTGTGAATATGGAATAAAGACAGTCCCTACAATTGCCATTGTAGACCAGCTTTCGGGGGGAGAAAAAAAAATAAAAATAAAAAAAAATATATATATATAAAAGTTAAAATTCCAGAAGATGCTTCCAGTGCAATCACCCTGAGATAAGATATTTTCCCTAGTATCTATGCTATGATTGTGCTGGTATTACTGATATGTTTCTTGTGTGTCTGGTGCTAAGCCATAGCTCAGGTTCAGATCTCAAAATCTTGTCAAGGAGCAGCTTCTGAAGGCTTTTTTTTTCCTGAAAACTGAAGATTAAAACAAGTCATTTCATAGAAAATAGCTGCATGTCATTTAGCTTCCCAAAATGTATTAATTTTCCTTCATTGTTCCTGAACACAAACATCACACTGGAAAAAAGGTGGAATTTCTGGGGGGAACAGTCCAAATATTCAGATTGGGTTCTCAAAAATAAATGATTAGGGTATTCTTAGTCCATATAGGATGGATAGTTTGGTAAAACAAATGTGGTCTTCAAATTCAGTATCTCATTTTTGCTTTGGCAGTGTCTTTTTTCTGAAAAATCTACACCCCTGCCAACTCTTATCAGACAATGTTGTCTTTCATTTCACTGAACTAGAAAGATAATTTTGTGAGCCCATCCAGAAAGGGATGATCAGATTTCTAGAGGTTTTTGGATTAGTTCATTTTTACTATCTTGGACAAACTGAAGAATGTGATCTGAGCACTGAAGTAGATGGAGAAGTTCAGAAGAAGAGTTGGATGCGTTCATGGACACGTGGACTCACCTGAGCAGTTTTGATATGCAGAAAGCATTCAGAGATGCAGGATCCCAGAGCTCTCCCAGCAGTGTTCTGAGACAGCTGTGATCACAGACTCCAGCTATTCTTCTACATTCAGAAAGTCTTTAATTACAAGGTAGGGCATATATTCAAATGATGTTTTAATTTCTAAAGGCTTTTTTGCCTTTGAAGAACTTGACCACAGCTGATAGACTTTATGAAGCCCCACAGCTCTGCTAAGATTAAATAAGCAGAATTGCTCATAAAAACTGTGGTAGATGTGGTAATTAATTTTTTTCCATCAGAGAAAAATGCCAGAGAGCACTTCAAAGAAACAAACAAAAGACAGAGGAGAGTCAGCAGGATGAGCAGGGGAAGGGAATTGTGAGGAGAGCAGATGGGCTGTTGAAGGCTGTCCCAGCAGAGCGCTGCCAGGCTGTATGGGAGGCACAGTCTGTGTTCCTGTGCTGCAGAGAGGATGCCAGGGCAGCACGGGGCATGTCTGGTGTGGCTGTGCCTGAGACCAGCCGGGTGTTGGGTGCCCAGGCACGAGCAGCATCAGAGTGCTCCGAGACCCTCACACACCAGCACGGCCTCGGCCCATGTTAGTGCTGCTGCTGCTGGCAGCAGATGGCTCAGTGGCCTGGCTGTACCTCTGGCTGTGCCCTGCAGGGCTGGCACCTCTGGCTGTGCCTCTGGCTGTGCCCTGCAGGGCTGGCACCTCTGGCTGTACCTCTGGCTGTGCCCTGCAGGGCTGGCACCTCTGGCTGTGCCTCTGGCTGTGCCCTGCAGGGCTGGCACCTCTGGCTGTGCCTCTGGCTGTGCCCTGCAGGGCTGGCACCTCTGGCTGTACCTCTGGCTGTGCCCTGCAGGGCTGGCACCTCTGGCTGTGCCTCTGGCTGTGCCCTGCAGGGCTGGCACCTCTGGCTGTACCTCTGGCTGTGCCCTGCAGGGCTGGCACCTCTGGCTGTGCCTCTGGCTGTGCCCTGCAGGGCTGGCACCTCTGGCTGTGCCTCTGGCTGTGCCCTGCAGGGCTGGCACCTCTGGCTGTGCCTCTGGCTGTGCCCTGTAGGGCTGGCACCTCTGGCTGTGCCTCTGGCTGTGCCCTGCAGGGCTGGCACCTCCGGCTGTACCTCTGGCTGTGCCTGTGCCCTGCAGGGCTGGCACCTCTCGCTGTGCCTCTGCCTGTGCCCTGCAGAGCTGGCACCTGTGGCTGTGCCCTGCAGGGCTGGCACCTCTGGATGTGCCCTGCAGTGACGCTGTGCCCAGCCCCAGGGGCTGTGTGTGAGGCTGCAGCTCCTCTCCCAGGCAGGAAAGCCAGCCCAGCCCAGCCCAGCAGCCCAGCCCAGCCCAGCCCAGCAGCCCAGCCCAGCCCAGCCCAGCAGCCCAGCCCAGCCGCCCAGCCCAGCCGCCCAGCCCAGCCCAGCAGTGACTGTGTGTGCAGGTGACAAGGGTAAGGCAGCTCCAGTGTTCCTAAAGCACCATGGTAGATCGTAATAATTCAGTAATATCAGGGGGCTCCTAGGCAGATGTCTTGTAAGCAGAGACTGAATCACTGCTCTGAGGCTGTTTCAGCCTTGTGTTCTCTAGAGGCTTTTATGGCTCTGCTTGAATTTCGCTTTTTCCTTTCCATAGTTGGCCTTTAGGAAGAGACAGATTTAGCATTTTATCACAACTGCTCTTGCATCAAGCAGGAATTGCTCTGTTCTGTGGCTACTTAAGAGCACTGCCCGGTGTATTTAGTTAGCTCTAATTAACAGCTGTAAACATACAGGGATGTTTAGATTTCATACATTTATATGTATTATATATTAATTACCAACAGTATATTGCACACGAATAAGGTATTATTATAATATCATATAATTAGAGTGTTTAGGTCTGATAAGCATCTCCAAACATCCAGAGAGATAATAACTGGAAGTTGGAATGTGTGTGTTGGAAAGTGCATTTCCATTGGCCCTAGCAACTGTGGTTTTCAGTCTGTGTTCTCTACTTTCATACAGAAATTTTTACTAAAAGTTACTTTTTTTTTTCAGCAGAGAAAGGTTTTAAGCCACTTCTAGCTTCCCCTTACCTGATGATGGGTTCCCTGTTTTACAGTAAGTTGATTCCTTGGCTCAATAATCCATGCATTTGCCTGTTGAAAATAAATTCTCTTACAGTTCCTCCTCAGAATCCTGCATTTTTATAATAATTTATTTAGTGGAAATTAATTAGTTAGTTAAAACAGAATTGTATGAGGTCTTGCTGAAATGTAGTCTGTACACTTTAATTCAGTCATGTGTCCAGTTTCTGCCTCATTTAATCAAGCCCTTGGAAATTGTGTTAGGGATCAGGAGAAAGATCCAGCCCAGCCCAGCCCAGGGACTGGATATTCCAGTCCCTAGAGAAATAAAGGTTTTGTGTTAGATCTGGTCATGAATTGTGGTTTAACTGGCTTTATCAGGAATTGTGATTCATTAAACATTAGGCATTGTGTACGACTGCAGCTGTTAGAGAGGAAATGTTTCTCTGCTGGTAAGGATAGAGGCGGACTCAGAAATTGTGATTTTGGGGCTCCCCTGATGGCAAACCATTGTTCAAATTCTGCTCTAATTATTATTCTAATTACACAGTGGGACAGCTCCAGCAGGAAAAACTGGGATAAGCCTATCTCAAACTAATTCATAGGCTGGTTGTGTGGTGGCATTTATTAACATCGTGGGAGTTCCAAATTCAAATCCCTGTTCTGCCAATAAATGATAGGATTATGGAGTTGTTATGTGTTATTTCTTATCAGCTAGCATTTTTCCCCCTGTTCTCAAGAGCCAAGTATAAGGATGACATTAAAATGTAGTACAAATTGTATGATGTAATTCACACAGGCAGAAGAGAAAGAGTTCCAGAAAAGCAGAAGATGGAAGGCACAGGATGGGCTCTTCCTATCCTCCCTCATGTGCTGTCTCTAACATTTTACACCTGCTTCAGGCCAGATGTCCTTTCTGCCCTGGGAAATTGCTGCTCCACTTGCTTTGTGTGTCATTCCCATTGTCCTGAAAGCTGTGTGTGAGACCTGTACACGTCACATGTCTCAGGGGAGTCAAAGAAATAATATATTCTATTTGATTTTGTGTTGGGTGCTTCGAAATTGGGAGGAATGAGCTTAAAGGTCTGAGAACACTTCATGGCAGCAGTGGATGGCCCTTGGTATTCAGTACAGCTGAGGCTGTCTTACAGTGCAGATAAATACTCATTTAGGCACTCCATGGCCTCACCAGATGCTGCTCTGCATGGTCAGGGGCTGGTTTATCACTGTTGTCTTATGCCTTATATAAATAAACACAATTATATCTACGATAGCCACTCGCTCTCAGCTGAACAGCATTGATGTGCAGATGCTCCTTAGCGCTGTTCAAAGCTCAAAAAGCTGCTTTAAGGAACTGCAAACAATGGAATGCTGAGATAACTTTCACATCTTCCTCATTTAACGTAGCTATTTCTTCATTCCACATTTGGAAAAAGATGTGCTGTGTGTTTTTGTCATTGAATTGCAGAGGAACAGAGAGAGAGGGTGAGGAGTTTCAGGCAAAGGAGGAAGCGATTCCGGCGTGGAGGCGTATGCTTTCATAGCATTTTAAGGAAGGGGATGCATGGGATTAGGCATATCCAGCTTAGTTCTGTGTAAGTAAGGATTTGGATACAGATCTGCACAGGGTGTTAGGATAACTCCACTAAAGCAGACTGTTGGCATCAGCTTTATTTGAGATTGCCTACTGGTACTGCTTGGCTGTCATGTGCCATGTGTGAGCACAGGTTCTGTGCTGCTGCTTCTCTGCTCTAAACATACACACCTGAGCAGGACTGAAATCAGCCCTGCTGAGACCTGCTACAGCTCCCACTGAAAGCTTGTGCCAGCGAGAAGTAATTGATGTTGCAGGCTTTCACTGATTTATAAAGGAAAAATTACCCTAAATATTGATTTCAGTCTTCCATTAACTGTTGGAGTAAATGTTTCTTTGTAGGGCAGTTACACTTCAAGTTGTTGTAACAGTTTGAGAAAATCCTAATACTTGTTTCACTTGATACTGTTTTGTGGCTTTTGTGTAAACCTGTGTGAAATTCACTTTATCAGTTAATGGATAAAAGGTGTAGTCAAAGCAATATAAATCAGTCTTGTTTTTTGTGTTAGAATATATCCCTGGGAAAATCACGTTGCAAATTAAATAGAAGTTAAGTCAGAGAATCTGTAGAAGCTGTATACCTCTAAATACTGTCCTGAAATTTCATTCAAGTATCATTTTTAGGTACTTTTCAGTTTGGTAATCACTGTAGCCCAACCATGAAAGTGTGTGCTTTCAAGGATATATTTCTGTTGTGTTTCTTAATAAGTAATCCCACGATCTCCATGATTCTAGATATTTTTCTTCATTTTGCATTCTTGTCTGAGAAGAAAAAAAAGGGGGGTTGGGAATGATGAGAACTCAAAATCAGTAAGAGAAAGTCAAGATTCTCTCTCTGATTTTGACTGAGCCCCTGCTTTCTGTTTCTTATCTGTGGCAGCCTTGAGTAGCACAGCAGCCAAAAAGCAGAAGTGTGTTGTAACATTTCTAGTGAGCTTTGTGTGCTCCGGGAGGTTCAGACGTGATGGTTCTCACACAAGGACTGCTGCTCTTCAGAGGAGTCTCAGGAGCCTGTCAGCTCAGCTTTTGGAGTTTCTGCTGTGCTGTTGGGGTGCAGTTGTGTGAAGAGTTCTGCCAGAAGTCTCAAGAGGAAGAGGAGCTCCAGGCTGGGAGCGTGGCCAGATGAGTGTGAGTGAGACACGGCTGTAGGGATGAGGCAAGCTGCTCCCTTTGGCTGGAGCCTGGGAAAAGCAGCAGCCACTGCCTTGGCTGAAGGGGCTCCTCATGCTGTGTCCTGGCTCCCTGCCAGCCCAGCCCAGCCCCATCCCCTGCCCCCTCACTCCACAGAGGCTCCTGAGCCTGCAGTGACCCCGCTAGCACAGAATCCAGGGATGGCTTGGCTTGGAATGGACCTTAGAGATCATCTTGTGCCACCTCCTGCCCAGAGCAGGGACACCTCCCCTGCCCCAGGCTGCTCCAGGCTGCCCGTGGGCACTGCCAGGGATCCAGGGGCAGCCACAGCCTCTCTGGGCACCCTCCTTTGGTCATGGAAGTGCAAGTGAAGAGAGTTTTCTCCTGATCTAGGTAGACTAATGTCAGAAAAACTGAAGATTACCAACTGTTAAAATGCTAGAAATGCTGTCAAATTGCCCTAGGTTGCATATAATTTAATCTGAACAAAACAATTTTGGCAGTTTTTTCCAATGATCTCTGTTTTCTTAAGTTTTCCCCCAAACTCAACTTTGAAAATGTGTGGTATGCATTTAATTTTTGAGCCATATGTGAACATCAACACTTGGGCTCCACATGTCTATCGTTAAACCCCTTTGTTAGGGGGTGTAAAGCTTTTGTTTGATACAAAAGGCATTGAGACTTTTACATTTTAAATTGCTTTTAAAATAGAATTTCAGTATCCTAGTCAGATTCATGTCTTTGGAACACTAACTACTAGACAAATGAAAAGAACCTGAGAAAACAAAAGAAAAGCTTCTGGAAGTAGGGCGTCTAAATTTGCACTTTTAAAGTTTTCCTAACATTTGAAAGAATTGATTTGTGAAAAGAACACTAGGTATGATCCATTGTGAGGAAATGGTGCAAATTGTGTTAAATATACACTCGTCCAGGCAGTGGAAGGGAAGATAATGAATGTCCATGTTGTAGCCAATATTTTTGGTGTGGTTGGTTGGGGAGGCTTCTTGACATGGTTGCTAGCAGGAATGAATTCTCCTGGGAGCAGGAGTGAAGAGCAGGCTCTGCACTTTGGAGCTGGGTGTTTATTCATTTCCCAGCACAGGGAAAATGAGGAGGGCACTTTGGAGCTGGGTGTTTTATTCATTTCCCAGCACAGGGAAAATGAGGAGGGCACTTTGGAGCTGGGTGTTTATTCATTTCCCAGCCCACAGGAGATGCTGAGGAGGGTTGCAGTGCTCAGGGTTGCAGTGCTGGGGCTGCAGTGGATCTGATCTGCACTTTGGAGCTGTGTGTTTTATTCATTTCCCAGCCCACAGGGGTGCTGGGGAGGGTTGCAGTGCTGGGGCTGCAGTGGATTTGCACTTTGGAGCTGGGTGTTTATTCATTTCCCAGCCCACAGGAGGTGCTGAGGAGGGTTGCAGCGTTCAGGACTGCAGTGGATCTGCACTTTGGAGCTGTGTGTTTATTCATTTCCCAGCCCACAGGAGTGCTGAGGAGGGTTGCAGTGCTCAGGGTTGCAGTGCTCAGGACTGCAGTGCTGGGGCTGCAGTGGATCTGCACTTTGGAGCTGTGTGTTTATTCATTTCCCAGCCCACAGGAGTGCTGAGGAGGGTTGCAGTGCTCAGGGTTGCAGTGCTCAGGACTGCAGTGCTGGGGCTGCAGTGGATCTGCACTTTGGAGCTGTGTGTTTATTCATTTCCCAGCTCACAGAGGTGCTGAGGAGGGTTGCAGTGATCAGGACTGCAGTGGATCTGCACTTTGGAGCTGGGTGTTTATTCATTTCCCAGCCCACAGGGGTGCTGAGGAGGGTTGCAGTGATCAGGACTGCAGTGGATCTGCACTGGAGTTGGGTGTTTTATTCATTTCCCAGCTCACAGGAGGTGCTGAGGAGAGTTGCAGTGCTCAGGACTGCAGTGCTGGGGCTGCAGTGGATCAGGTGTTTCCAGCCCAGAGCCTCCATCAGCCTTGGCTGCACGCGGATGGATTCTGCTCCAGCCAGCCAACTTGGGCACTTGTGTGCTGCACTTAGATAAAAGAGGAAAACACAGTTCATTAAGGGGATAGAACATTAGAGGAGTAAATCCTTACAAAAGAAGGCTGTGTAAAATCCCAGCTCAGGCCTGTTACTTAGGACTTTGGCTAAGTAAGAACGGACTGTGGGAAGAGACTCAGCTGAAGCAGGAGTAGGAAAGCAGGTTCCACAAGCATTGGCTGTCCAAGGGGTGGTGCTTGGCTGAGTGACATTGTTGTGATTTCACTGTTGTGTAACTGCTGAAGGCCTGGCTGCTCACAAAGGCCTGCCTTTGGCAGTAAGGCTGTTCTCCTTGGCTCTGCCTGGGGACCCTGTGTCACACCAGCCTCAGTCTTTAACAGCCTCCTTTTCCTAAACCTTTTCTTTCTCTTGTCCATGATTATATTTTAGATACCAAGGGCTGATATAATAAAAGTAAAATATTACTCTTTCCTTCATTCTGACCATTGACTTTCTTCCATCAAGTTGCAACTTTACTTTCCTCCAGAAGCCCACAGACTGATGTGACAATCTCTGGAGTACTTTCGCCTTTTCATTTTCTCTTAATTGCTTACCTGAAGACCATGTTTGCAGATAGTCTGCAGAAGTGACCTCTCTTGGGTAAGTTCCTTTTCCAGAGTGTTGGCTAAGCCTCCAGGAGTGAGCCTGGCCTCTCAGTGACTTGCTTTAGGCAGGTAGGACTTTGTTCCTAAGGCTTCACTGCCTTTTGTAGTTTTAATGTGTAAAAGCAGCAGTACGAGATAGCAAAACCCATAAAGAACCAGCAAAAGGAATTCATGACTGTTGGCAGTCAACTTCTGTGTTGAGCAAGAACATCAGGAAGTGTAGGAGAATGGAAGAGGATGTGCCTAACAGACCAGTTTGATACTTTGCAGTCACAACTGTGTACAGCCTGTAAAACAGGTAGTAAAGAAGCTCTCAGTTTTTCAAGGAGGGGTAAAAAAGGAGACCTCAAATTCCTGATAAAATAGATGTAATAATAAATACAGAAATATACTAAAAAATAGATGTAATAATATGTTTCAGGACATGCTGTGTAGCATTTACCTGCCTCAGTGTTGGAATATGCTCTGATTGTGATAGAGCTCACTCGATGAAATCTGCTTTTGTGCACCCCTGCTTATCTGAAGGAGTGAATTAGTGAAAACAAGGACGTTTATTAGATTAAAATTCAGTGGGTTACATTCCTTTCACAGGGTTTGGAAGCAATATGTACATTAAAAACTTCAGCAAGAAAATGGTATGGAGAAAAGAAAGCAAAAAGAGGAAGGGATGAGGACTGCAGCAATCATATTTGTTGACAAAAACAAATCTAGGAGGGCTTGCTAACATTTGTGCAGTTGGACATAAAAGACTGTAGGAAGTGCAGCAGTTAACAGAGAGGCAGATGTTAACAGAGTAAAATGCAATCAGGATGAATACAAAGAGGTTCTCACTCTGTAAAAGCCACCAGTGAAAAACATAAACCATGGGAATGCTGACTAAGAACCAGCATTAGAGAAACAGGATCATGGGAGTGCTGGATTGAACATAAGCATGCAGTATGGGGCTGCTGCAGAAATGCAAATATGGGGATACAAATGAAAGGAGACTTCTCTTTCTTTCTACTAAGAAGAATGAGTTTTCTCAAAGACAATTCTCTGGCTGAAGCAGTATCATCAGAATTGTTAGGGAGAATGTTCTGCTGGGTCACTGCTTCAAAGCGACACTGACCCACTCCATGAAATCTTCCTCTCTTCAGAACTGGCTGTTCAAAGGCTTTGCAGATGGAACTGTGATCATGCATTCCCTTGTGCCATTAGAGAAATTGTCCCTTACAGCCTTCCTGTCTTTGTCCTGCTCCTCTTCTGCACAGAACAATTCAAATTGCTGCTTTATTCTGTGTAACCTGCTTATTGTTGCGTCTCCCCATTGAGTTTTTGGCCTCCACCTAAGGAGCATCCTAGAAGTTCTCCAGCAGATGTTTTTCCACTCCTTCCCCGTGCTTCTGTCACGTTCAGCTGACCTTTTGTACATAGTCTTTGCAGCTGAAAACTAATTATGCTACAAGGAATAGAGAAGAACTTTTTTTTTAAGACAAAGGTTTTTGTGCTCTCCTTAGGTTAATCATCAGCTTTTCCATTACCACTAAATTAAAATAAAGCCAGGGATGGAGGGCTGTATAAATTGGGATCCAAAGGAGGAAAAAGCTGGATGTTTTTGTATTAGAAGCTGGATCTTTCTATTGTAGTTATTTCCACTTCCAGCAACTTTCATCTAACTCATGCTTTGTAAATGGTGTCTTGCAGAGCTCTTTCAGAGGCTTCTTTGCTTAATTTTCTTTTTAGCATTCTGTTGATTTATTTCCCCTGTTGCCATCTGAATCCTACTTTATATGGCTTTTGACAGATGCTTCTGGTTTTAACGTGCTGCAAGCTATGGCTGTTAGTTTCACATTGTACATTTGCTCTGCTGTTGTATATTCTGGATTGCACTTTGATATTATTCCCTTTTGGTCTAATAATGCAAAGCCATGTGCAGTTTTAGCTTCAGAGTTATGAACTAGACCCATAAAACTCTTCCCCACATAAACAATTGCTGTGTTTGAAGCAGAGGCTGTTCCTGTGAAGCTGATGGATGGTGTGCGTTGTCCTGACTGAGACACACGTGTTCCACTGAGCTCTCTTATTAGCAGCTCCTCGTGCAGGGGGCACAGCAGTTCTGTGCCAGGCTGGTGATGTTACTGTTCAAAAGAAACAAAGCTATTCTTGCAGTTACTTCTGAAATGATGTCTGTGTGCAGTTCCATATTCACTTCTACTTGAACATTATCCAGGCTTGTAGGGTGAGATTAATTTAGTTACCTTGAAAAGAATTTAGAAGTTCTTAGTTCTGAAGTAATGAAAAACAGGTAGGGTTGTATTTTCTCTGCAAATCCCCCAGACAAATGGTAAGCTTCTGTGGTAACAGCTGATGGTAGATAGAACTGCTGAGAAAAAAAGGACTGATAAATCAGAAGTAACTGCTCTTACTGATAACAACTGCGGCCACGAAAATTAAGAAAGATTTTTCAAAATGTTGGAATCAGAGACGGGAGGATGAAGGAGGTGTCACTCAGAGGTGACAGATAGTTCTGGAACAGCTGACAAAGACAGCAGCACTTGTGCCAGAGCACAGTCCAGAGCAAATGTGTTGTCAGGAATTGTGCATTTCCTGCTGGGGGACATCCCATTCTTCATGAGCAAAGGAAAGTGCACAAGGGACTGCAGTGAGTTTGCCCAAGTGGGGGGACAAGAAACTCAGGAAACAATTTGGTTTCTTACCTTCTGTAACAAAGCTGTAAGGATCTTACTTCACTGGTCTTTGCAATTCAGTGTGGCTGGGGTGTGAAACAAGAACAATTAATGTTAAATAGTGAGGTTTACCCTCTGAAATTTACCTGTAAAGAGGATGTGATGGACAAAGGGACTCCATCCTCATGGCCTTGGCTGGATCATTTATGGATAGAACAGTTTCTTCCATTAAACTGTAATTCACATAGTTTTAAATGGAATCACCAAGAAATAATAAGAGATCAGGAAATACATGATTTGGAAGAAAAAAAAAGCAATCACATTTCCAGTAGATCAGTTTGCTTGGTTTATATCAGCAGGGACATTTAGATCCTTTCCTTTAATGGTGATTGAGCAGGGGAAGGTGTGGAACCAGGGAGCTGACACATGACAGAATGCTGAAGACACTTGGGCGTGAAGAACGTGGTATGTATTGGTGGACTTGCCAGTGACTGCAGGAGAAGTCAGATCCACCCTTCTTCAGGGCAGCACTGACTCAGAGTCACAGGAGTGGGAACAGAATAGCAGAAAGGCCCTTGTTTGTGCTTGGCTTTGGGAGAGACCTGGCATGTGACGCTGCACAGTTCACTTCATGAACCTTGTTTGTTCCCCACTCGGGCTCTGAAGGGCTTGGCCAGGGCTGGCTGCTCCTCTGGGTACCTGCAGGCTCTTCCAGGGGGCTCTGCTCATCCTGGAGGCACCAGCAGCCCTCCCACAGCAGATCCCCAGTGCCTCTTGCTCTCTGCAGCTCAGCAATCCGTGCTTCCAAGCACATTGGACAGAAATTCCCAAATTACCTTGCTTTAGTGATCTGCGGTTTTCCTTCTCTGTTCATTATTGTCTAAACACGCTTTTCTATACTTGCATATCCTAGCAAAGCACGATTTGTCCAGAAAAATCAGTGTAAGAAGATCATGCTTTGATCGTCTTAAAATGGCAATTTTAAGTTCTTTCCAGCCTAAATTGCACCTATAGTGTGCTTCTACTGGATTGTATTTCCAAATCATTTACTTGATAATAGTGCAGAAATATATATATATATATATTTATCTTGCAGTCTGAAGTCTTCAGCTGTTAGTTTATTGGGCTTTAATCTGTTTTAGTGCAGAAGGCTGCAAATGTCTTAAAGAGAAGAAAAATGTGTACTGTTCTCCTATGTAATCTTAGAAATTGCTATACCATGTTATTTTGAAATGATTAGTTGGAAGCTTTCATTAAAACTGAATGCTGATGAAGAAGGTGTTGGTGCTTGTTTAAGCAGTGCTGTAAAGGACTAATAACAGTGGTAGTTGGTAATGTTACTCTGAAGAATACTCCATGATAATAAATAATCTCATAATAACTAATCACTCTGAAAAGTGAGAAAAGCGAGTTTAAAGAGGGCTGGTATGGAGTACTGCAGTACTGCTGTATTTCAACATGAGCTAGTAGAAAGAATGTAGGATTTGGGCTACAAATTAGAACTATGGAAAAGTCACTGTTTCAACTATAATGTGAAAATTAAAACATGGCAAGAGGTAGTGAGGAATTAGATGTGGAATATGACTTTTCAAGTTACCACCGTACTGCCTTGGCCTGGTTCTTAGCAACAAATACGCAGTTGTGGTAGAATGGGACCTTAGAAGTGGAATTTATCTGCTTGCCCTTTGATGACTGATTATTCTAGCTGAAAATGCATTTTGTAGTATGGATTTGCATTTCTTGAAGTTTTAAATTTGCAAGTTACTCTTAAAATTGAAATTTGACTGTGGAGATAGCAAGTTGTATTAAAGCGACAAATATAGCTGAGAAAAATGAGGCACTCGGGAGCACAAGGGGAGAACCTCTGTGTTTATATTTGAGACATTGCCACCCCAGTTTGCATTTTGATGAGCAGAGTGAGATCTGAGAGCAGGAAATGTTTTGCTTCTTAAAGAGAACGAGCAAATGAAGTGTTACCCCAGAGCTCCTGACTGTCCCATGCCAAGATCAAACCCACACCATCCAGCAAGATCGGCTCTAGTAAGAGTTTTCCAGCTCTTTGCACTGTCCTGCTGCATCCAGAATTGCCTGTGCTTGTTTGAGCCCTCCTTTTGAGGTGTTCCTTTTCACTCTGCCCTGTGTGACTGTGTTCTCCATTCCCTGGCACTTGTGCTGTTCTGCTTTGCACTCTGCCTTAGAAGCTCTCTCTGCAGCCCGCCCTTTGAACCACGGGAAGTGGAAGATCTCACCAAATGGCTGCCTGACTCTGCTGTACCTTTTCTCTTCTAGATCTTTGTGTTTTCTCTCACTAAACTTCATTCTGTCCCTTTCATCTCTTCTGGCTTTGTTTTTATTCTCTTCAGTTTAAATTTAGCTGTCCTAAAGTCAGTTTTTTCTTCTTGGTCTGCACAACACGTTTCCTGGCCTCGACACTCCTTTCTTTTTTGTTTATTTACAGGTATTGCCCTGTTATCTTTCCTGCCAGTTAACTTTCTTCTATGCCACAGGTTTAATGTGTTAGAAATGAAATTGTGTGTTATGGTATTCTTGAAAACAGCATGGTCCCAGCCTGTCTGGAAGGCTTCAAACCTCCTGCTCCAAATCCCAAAGCCCTTTTACTTTTATGGCCTCACTGTGGACTTAGCTGTGACATAATAACGTGAGCCCTGGGAAAGCTACACTGAAAGTTTCAGGCTGTTAATTGGAATTCCCTTCCTCTTAGCAGGGGAAATGGGCATTTCTGCTGGATAATTCAGCACATCTTCCAAAGCACTCAGGGGGTTGGAGCAGGAGGTTTGAAGCTCTCCTTGCAGGGGTCTGTGGATGCTGACTGGAGAGGGAATCCAGCAGTCCATGCACACCTGCCATAAGCCAGGTACCTCTGGTGTGTCCCAGAAGTGTCCTAGGGGGACCCCCTTAGCCCAGATGTGTCCCTTATCCCAGGTGTGTGTCCCTTATCCCAGATGTGTCCCTTAGCCCAGCTGTGTCCCTTAGCCCAGCTGTGTCCCTTAGCCCAGGTGTGTGTCCCTTAGCCCAGCTGTGTCCCTTAGCCCAGGTGTGTGTCCCTTATCCCAGGTGTGTGTCCCTTAGCCCAGCTGTGTCCCTTAGCCCAGGAGTGTCCCTTAGCCCAGATGTGTGTCCCTTAGCCCAGCTGTGTCCCTTAGCCCAGGTGTGTGTCCCTTAGCCCAGCTGTGTCCCTTAGCCCAGCTGTGTCCATTAGCCCAGCTGTGTCCCTTATCCCAGCTGTGTGTCCCTTAGCCCAGGAGTGTGTCCCTTAGCCCAGCTGTGTCCATTAGCCCAGCTGTGTGTCCCTTATCCCAGCTGTGTGTCCCTTAGCCCAGCTGTGTCCCTTAGCCCAGCTGTGTGTCCCTTAGCCCAGCTGTGTGTCCCTTAGCCCAGCTGTGTCCCTTAGCCCAGATGTGTGTCCCTTAGCCCAGGTGTGTGTCCCTTATCCCAGGTGTGTGTCCCTTAGCCCAGGAGTGTCCCTTAGCCCAGCTGTGTGTCCCTTAGCCCAGGTGTGTGTCCCTTAGCCCAGCTGTGTGTCCCTTAGCCCAGGTGTGTGTCCCTTGGCCCAGCTGTGTGTCCCTTATCCCAGGTGTGTGTCCCTTAGCCCAGGTGTGTGTCCCTTAGCCCAGCTGTGTCCCTTAGCCCAGCTGTGTCCCTTATCCCAGGTGTGTGTCCCTTAGCCCAGCTGTGTGTCCCTTAGCCCAGGTGTGTGTCCCTTAGCCCAGCTGTGTCCCTTATCCCAGGTGTGTCCCTTGGCCCAGCTGTGTGTCCCTTAGCCCAGGTGTGTGTCCCTTAGCCCAGCTGTGTCCCTTAGCCCAGGTGTGTCCCTTAGCCCAGATGTGTGTCCCTTAGCCCAGATGTGTGTCCCTTAGCCCAGGAGTGTGCAGCAGCAGCTGTGTGGAAAGGTGGAATGACAGCAGCCGGATTTGGAGACAGGTACATTTTCTTTCTTGTCTCACAGACTTGTCTGAACTATGAACATGATTGTGATTTATACCCTAAAACAGTGAACTGGTCTCACTTGCCCTGCAGAAATAAATCCCTCTGAATTTTCCTGTTTCTTTCCTTCTTTTAAGTTTGAACAAAGTATCTCAAGGCATAAGACTTGGGAAGTAAAGATCTGTTATCTCAGAGTCATGAACCAAACACCAAATTTAGGCAGGGACT